>NW_025776947.1:0-79727 GCF_021130785.1 Homalodisca vitripennis | reverse complement strand
AAGCCACTTGTACGTTGAGTGTGGTGGACATTTTATGATAGTGAATAAGTATATCAATTAAATGAATAAAATCTTCTATGTAATTAATTGCTTAAAAGGTTCAATCTCTCAAAACAAAGCTGCATGTTAACGTTACATTCTATAACAGTTATGAGGTACAGATTTATCATATTCTTTAACTCTTGGAATAAATGTCTTATTTTTAGTAAGTATTAATTATTTAGTCACAGTAGGTAATAATATGCTAAAAATACTTTATTCGGCAAACAATAAAAGTCTCTATTGTATAAGTATAAAAGTCCCTCGGAAGTAGAATATTGTGGTATACTGATGTGTGTTTGAACCGGTCATCTCAAAATTTATAAAAATATTCAACACAATTTTGTGTTGTTATAACCCTATCTATACCGAGTGAGGTAGACCACCCGTGCAGTATGTATAGCATGAGAACGGTTTGGTTTATTGACATAAAATAAAATACATTCCCCATAAATATCCCATGGGGAGTTCTTTGAAAATATTTTCATTAAAATTAAAATCTACGTAAAGTGTTCAAAAATTAATAGTTGGATGTTCGAATCTAAAACTTACATTAAAAAGTGAATTCTGTGTGTTTCGTCAATGAAACCAAAAACCAATCAGTGAAGAATAAATTGCTCTGAACGGTGACTAGTGCGATAATAAATGGACCACGCACTTTTGTGGCGGTTTGTTCTCAGAGACAAGACCCAGATGTACAGTAGCCAGAACAGTTTCATACGTGACCTGACTGTACCATTACTGACAATGACTGTACTGCTCTACTGGGACAGATTTCCTAACACAATTGGCACGAATCTAGGAACCTTCGCTCATCCTTTATGTGAGAAAGGGATAAAGCAGTCCTTGGCTTATAAAGCTGTCAGAAGTTCGTTTGTCTCCAGCAATAAACATCATTTTCAGACATAAAATCTCAAATCTTAAGTTTAAAGGCAATTAGTTTGCCCACCTTAATTTTTACGCACAATTTTCTCAATGCAACAAGGTAACACTACGCCACACCATCATAGTTTCGATTTCGTTGAATGCAATAAGTCTGTACTTCTTTTGAATTTTTAAAGTACTGTGGACAGACAATCTTAAAAAAAAAAAAAAAAAAAAAAAAAAACAATAAGTTAGCTCACTCTGGAAAAAAAAAGTAACTTATACAGCCTAATAAATGATAAAAATATTTAATATATCATTCATTACAATCACGTGGATGGACATTGATCACATATAAATCACTTCTATCTATATAAAAATGAAGTTCCATAAGAAATGTCTACATAAGAATTATTTTTAATGATAGCTTACGGATAGTTTTTTTTGTTCTCTTAGGACAAGAAGCTTATGAATTGCACATAGTCATATGAGGACATTTGCGCTGTGTCTGGATATATTTAAACGATATAGTCTGGAGTGACAAGATATTCTGGATGGGTAGGGTTAGAGGTAGGGGCCGAATCCTGTCGAGATCCATGAGGAAGAGTTAGGGCACTATTCCCAAGTCATGTTCCCCGGAAGAAGGGGAGGCCAGCTCTGAACTAGCCTCTCCAGCCAAAGTAGCCAGGGGGTGGCACACCCTTATGATGAGGCTAGCAAGAACCTCTGATACTTAGGGAACGAACTTCACTAACTCCAACAGTCATCTTCCGCAGTAGACTAGACCTATTGAATTACCATTGCAACCCCAGAATATCAAAATTTGCGGTTAGTGATGTGCCGCTCCTGAAAATCAATAAGGTTGCCCAGATTTAAGTGACATCGGTTTTTTACTGTGCCTAGTGGTAGGTTCAACTGGAAGGTATAAACCATGAACTCTGCTGGGTGTACCGATAGTTCGGCTACATGTGTTGTCACGTGTTAAAATGTCATATGATTGTACTCAGTTTTATTTATTATTATAATTATAATAATCCATAACCTGTTAAAAACTTTTCGCTAAATCTCATGGAGTAACATACATAATTATGTGACTTAGTGTCGTCTATAATAAATGAAAAAAAAAAAAACTATAGGTTAGTTTATTCTCGAGATCGCATGCAAACAGAGACGTACAGAAATTAAACTTTTCCAGTCCTCGAGTAACAGTCATCGCTAATGTTCAGCGAATTACGTACATCGGTCCAAACTTAATCAAAGCTAATCAAACTTGTTGAAACATGCTGACTATTTGATTCTATGTAGAGTACATCTAATAAGAGCTAAGAAAACCTTTCCAAAAATTTAAAATATTCAAATAAGTATTATAGTTTAAGTTTTCAGTCTATCAAACGAACCCTTATCTTTGGCTCAGGCACTTTCAAATGTAAATATTTCACAATGTGAAATGGAAGAGATGGTTGAATATTCTTTCTTAAATGTAAGCTCAATATTGAGGTTTTGTATCATTATATAAAATGTTTATTTCAAATATTTTACCTTTTTTACAGAATAAGTATTGTGTTCCAGTTATTATAGTGTTTATAAACAAACAAATTAAGGCTTTGTATGTCGACCAAACATATCAGACTGTTGTCATAATCGGTAACTACAATTATTTTCGATTTAAATGTTCTATTACAATCTTAATGAATTATTAAGATAGTAAGTTATTTATAACCTTTGCAAATCATTATGATAAAATAATTTAAAATTGTTATTTAAAATTAAATAAATAACTTACTTAACTCAGGTTTACAACTCGATCAAGGTCTTTCAATCTTGCAAAACAAAAATTGTTAAATGGACGGCTAGTCGTAAATTTTAGTTGTATTTAATCTGGTTTAAATTTAATAATGAGTATTTTATATTACTTGTTTACCTCAGTTAATACAAAATTAATAGGATTTATTATAAATTGTTGTTCTGGTTATCATTTACAAGTTTAATTTAAAAAGAGAAATATAATTAAATATATTTTAGTATGAAAAAAATTATGTTCACTTTAAAATAAGCATCCCCATATTTGAATGAGAATTAAAATCCTCTGTGTTTCACAAGCTTTCACGAAAAACACCAATCCTACTTGACATTTGATTTTTAATTTTTAAATATTCCCACTTTTAGAAGGACTGTAGAATTTTATTTTGATGACCAGGTAAAAAAGTCTAATTTTCGAGGAAAAGATTCCCTCACAAAAACAACTAATATACGTTATATGATATTTAACTCCTTTTAGGTAATACATAGTTTAAAATGTTCTATAATAAATATGCACAATCTATGTGAGTAGCTGTTATTATGTTATGAAAAATGCTGTGAATTTATTCTTGGAATTTTAGAATTACACTGGCTATGATTATAAATTTGTAAATATTAAGGATTTTATGTTAAGAGTATGTAAATTGATAAAAAATCTATTTTTTCATTTTCGTATATAACTCTAATTAATGTTGTTGAAATATATTTAGTTTTTATATGAAGATTTTGAAATTTAAATTAAAAAATGATATAAAAATCTAGGAAGTGCAATTAAACTTAGACCGAGTTTTATGACGTTGCCAGTACGTGAGAATTGGTTTAGCGCTTGACCTTAGCAGTAAGGACGTGACCCTACCCTGGGAGATATAACAGCTGGAAAGGGTCTAACAAACAAGTAAACCTGTTAGCTAACGACATCAACACGTTAACTCACTGACGCTGCGCGGATTTTATGATTAACTCTCTACGTGCTTGAGACCTGTTGTCCTTAGTGTTGGATGCACCCCTTTATTAAAAAAAATCTAAACCGAGCGTTTATCTAATTTTTACATTATAAATTTTAAATTTCAAACTAACAATTAAATAAACTTGGTTGGTTTCAATTTACATACTACAATATAACGATATTATCTGTTGGCTTAAATATTTTTCTTCTTATATTTTCCATATTATTATATTTTTATATAGTTATTTCAGCTCTTCACACAGTTTTTTAATCTTCTGCTGAGAAATATATCATTCGGTACTAAACGTTTTGACACAGTTATAAGTGGCTAAATTACAAAAATCAGTACGTGAAAATAATTGAGGTATAGTGATTAAAGACAGAACATGTCAGTTTAAGATGTCTAATTTTGTGATATCACAGTTTAAGGAAAATAATTTTTCCTTGAATTTTGAGTTTAGCTCCAGTTCACCTTCCTTTCATTGGAGCGTCTGGCATCTGACACTGTCTCAGAGTTGACTTCCTGGAATCTGGAGTCATGTTCCTCTGAAAAGATCCCAGGAATTTCGACGACGAAGAAGCTCGAAAACGAAACATATACATCATTTCGACATCAGAGACACCTATAAATAGGTGGAGTGATAGTCTCATTGTCTCATCAGGTACACAATTGAGTGCACTACGATGTAATAGACAAGATCTCAAAGTACGGTGGAGCTTCCGAGTTGTTTGCTTTGTAATAAAAGGAAGGTGAACTGGAGCTAAACTGAATAATTCCATTAAATCAATCCTTCCTACCATAGCTACGTTATGTATAGAATTTTCCCATTTTCTCTCCTACCTATATAGGCACAAAACACGTAATCGTTCCAAGGAAGTAAGCTTAAAATTGGCAATTTATTAATAATGGTTTTACTATATACTCTGCTATAATAACACCTCATTAACATTGTCTGTATTAATTTTAGTCTGCATATATAAGAACTGCGATAGTTAACGAGTTCACAATTATCCCGCAATGTTATCTACTAGTTAAAAATGCGTACGCCCGTTACCTTGAAGCTGTACTTGATATAAAAATACGTAAGAACAAAAATTATTATAAGTTACTTGAGACTTCTAAAACACAATAATCATAACAACCTACAAATAACTATTCATTTTCCAAACTTTAAATGGCCGCCATATTGAAGCCATAAAAGATATTGAAACAAGTAAAAACGTTTTAACTATAAAATAATTATTGAAACATGTACTAACAATTTAAATATTTATTTCAGCCTATCGCACAGATTTTAATCTTATGCTGAGATATACTTCATTCGGTACTAAACGTTATGACACAATTAGAAGTGGCAAAAATTACTCAGTACCCAGTAAAAGTACTCAATTATTTCATTAGACAAAAAAGTTCCGACTAAGAACTTAGACTTTGTAATATGACTTGTGGAACTTGTGGATAAGGTAATTCAGTTCCAGTTTTATCCAACAGAAATCCGTAAACTTCTCCAAATAAATTATATTTGTGAACTGCCTGTCTACTCTTCTAGTGGTTACCATGGTTCTAATATAAGATTAGTTTTTATATACTTTAATCTTCTTTACGTTCTTTTGAAATAAAATTTCAGTTTTTAATAAATTAACGAAACAGAGATTATTAAAACAATATATTTTTACTAGTGCTTAGCTGCTCTATGATCTAATATAAATAAAACCTGAGATATAATATAAATAAAATTTATTAACTACGAATATAATTGTTTTGAAGTAAGTAGTGCTAAGAAAATATCTATGTTCTTGCCATAGATGTTGACAATGTTACCTATTAACATTATCTACTTTTATATCAATGTTATCTAATGTTTCAATTTGTTGTGTACATGTTGGTTTTATATTATTAACTACATATAAGAACTAACGCTTGTATATTTCAACACAAATTCGACTTTCATAAACGATTTGAACTGTAAGAAACGAATAAATGACGTTTAAAGTGTCAATTAATACATAGCAAAAACGTTCAAGATGACATAATTTTGTAAATTTTTTACCTACTCCCATATTTTATCTCAGTTGCTCTTTACAATGTCGCCCTATATAAAATATTAAATTTTTAAAGATCAAAACTAACCAAGTAATATTTACCATAAACATGTAAGAAATCATGAGAGAAGGCTTTATCTACTTACTACCAATAATCAGTTATCTATAGTAAATTGATATTTTCTGGACCTATTAGGACTTTTATAACGATAATATACTTTCCATGGATTTGATCACTTGTATTTTATTCCTGCCAATTACTAAACATCCCTACATCCCCAAATCACCACATCTCCGCCCCCTCTCGCGTTGTTTAAGCTTCATACAATAAATTTATCCATACAATGTTTTCTCGACAGCTCATATAATCTGAGGTATAAATTTATTTGAAGAAAACTATCTATTTCCTTAGGTTTCAAACTTTTTCCTTTTTCCGATCACCACTTGAGATTACATTGATCATTAGACCGAAAATACACAGTGTTATTCTGAAAATTATTATTTCAACTTCTATTAAATCAGGTTAACTATAATAAAACATACTTTGAGGTGTTTGTTACAACATGGAAGTGTCCCAACAACATGTAATTGATTTTTTAACGTTTTAACGCTTGTATATAATTTGTCCTTATTTTTTATGTAATTATTAACATTTTTCTTTAATTTCCTCGTTTTTTGTATCTTAAAATATTTTGAGTACTGTCATATTTTAGTTACATACCATAATTTTTTGAACGTCAAAATCTAATAACTATTCTGAAATGTTAGTATAACAGCCTATTTCAAGATCGTAAACAATTAAATAAGGCACAAAAGAACACATATTCCCCATCTTTAAGACCAAACGTGAGTTTTTGTGCTTATGGAAAATATAGAATTATAAAAACTGGAATTAATTCATAGGTTTTACTATAGTTAGAACGTTTAAGTTGTTTACAAAGGAGTAAAGTATAATTGTTTATATTATATTTTACTTGTGCTATTTTAATAACTAATTAAAAACTTTAACAGATTATAGGGCTTAATACAATGTACATGTCAAACTAAAAAATTCCAGGGTAGAGCTCCGGATAAACATTCAAACGGAGCTATAGTACAATTAATTTATATATTCAAACTGACATAGTTATATAAAACTATTTTAAATCTCAGCTGGTATTAAATGTAAAAATAAGTTTATAGTGAACTTACTTGGACCATGGTGCCAAAATTCCTGACTGAGATGGTGTCAAATTCCGCAAATTTCATTTTCTAAACGAAATTAAGTTTGTGAATATTGGTTATAAACTCGGTAAAAAAGTTTGTACGCGTTAATCCGATGTGTCCCGATTATACATACCCAATTTAGTTTAGGATTTCCTCTTAAATTGGTCCAGTTCTCTCCGACTTTGTACATAACCTAGATTAACAAACTAACAAACTCCTCATCTCTCCTGTTTCGGATAACTATTAGTTATGACACTATTATACAGTAAAATTTTTTGTGTTCAACTATCTAACTTTATAAACGTATTATTAGAAGATTCTTTATGTAAGGAAAAGGAAGCTGATTTGTCGCATTGTAACGGATGTATCTCTGAGACAACGCCCAGCTGTATCTCTGAGACAACGTCCAGCTGTATCACTGAGACAAGATCCAGCTGTATCACTGAGACAACGCCCAGCTGTATCACTGAGACAACGTCCAGCTGTATCAGAGATAACACCCCCAACTGTATCTCTGAGACAACCGCTGAGCTGTATCTCTGAGCTAACGTCTAGCTGTATCTCTGAGACAACGCCTAGCTGTATCACTGAGACAACGTCCAGCTGTATCTCTGAGACAACGCCCAGCTGTATCACTGAGACGACGTCCCAGCTGTATCACTGAGATAACACCCAACTGTATCTCTGAGACAACCGCTGAGCCGTATCTCTGAGACTAACGTCTAGCTGTATCTCTGAGACAACGCCCAGCTGTATCACTGAGACAACGCCCAGCTGTATCAGAGATAACACCCCAACTGTATCACTGAGACACCGCTGATCACTGAGACGACGCTGTATCTCTGAGCTACACGTCCAGCTGTATCTCTGAGACAACGCCCAGCTGTATCACTGAGACAACCCAGCTGTATCAGAGATAACACCCCAGCTGTATCTCTGAGACACCCAGCTGTATCTCTGAGACGACGTATCTCTGAGCAACGTCTAGCTGTATCACTGAGACAACGCCCAGCTGTATCTCTGAGACATCGTCCAGCTGTATCTCTGAGATAACACCCAGCTGTATCTCTGAGACAACGCCCAACTGTATCTCTGAGCATCGTCCAGCTGTATCTCTGAGCTAACGCCCAGCTGTATCTCTGAGACAACGCCTTTAGCTGTATCACTGAGACAACGTCCAGCTGTATCACTGAGACAACGCCCAGCTGTATGGAAGCTACAATGTCACACGTGACTCGACTTTGCAGTACCACCATTGGCAGTAACTACATGAGTATAATGAACAATCTAATAAAACTGGCAATTCGTTTTTCTTTCGAAATACAAAAAATGTAGCAGTACATTATACAGAATATTGTAGTTTAACTTATCTTCTCAGTATAAACTAATTGAATACACGAATAAAGTACAAATAATACAAAAATACACAAACACTCCACAAACCTAAGATGATAGACGAGTTACTGAAACAGCTGAATTGTTGGACAGCTGTACAATAATAACTTTATTGCAGGTATTACTTTCAGGTTTATTGCTTTCAGGTATTATTGCAGCAGTGTTGCCAACTCTCGATTTTCAATAAACTAAAAGCATTTCAATTGACACTGTATTTAAAAAATATTGTTTCTCAACATATAATGTGTTGTACAGTAAATTTTTTGTAACTATTTACTTGACTAAAAAATAAAACACCATTCATTCGTTCAAAGAACGTTCATTTAATAAAAATATATTACATTTTCTATCTTATTTTTCGTACGTGTGGATTTAATTAAGCATTAATTTTGTAAGCTTTGTGTTTGTTTATTATTAGCCTATTTTAAATTATCCTCTTGGGAATTAAATTGCCTAAAAGTTGTGGTTAAAAAGTTTGCTTGTTTAATAAAAATTTTATGAAGTTAATGTACTTCAAATTTAAACAAAGCATGTTTCGAGAGACAGAATTTTGTATGTTTTGTCTGATATCTCAGAAGTGGGAGGTCAACCTATATAACCTATACTGTGAATACTTTAGCCTACCTGAAACTTTAAATGTTCCAATACAAATTATTATTTCAATTTCTAGTAAAGGTTTATCAAACGGAACCTCGCCTTTGAATCGCACAGTTTCCCAGGTAAATATTGGCAGACACGCAATATAAAACTGCCAGAGGAAAATTGTTGTTGAATTCAATCTCAATACTGATATTTTTGAAATATTTATTATTAAATTTCAGGTTTGATAGTATAATTAATCTCATTTTAATCCAATAGTTAAGGCATTGAATATTAAATTAATATTTTTTTATGAATAGTGTAAGGAATAACAATGTTTGTTTACACGAACCTTTCATTACAATTTTTAATTAGAAGAATATTTTAAACTATTTAATAACACCTACGAACACATAGAGGAAACTATGTTTGTAGAATGGTATAATTTCATGATGAAATAGCGAAAATATATCCATAGCTCGTAAGAAATGCTACAGTTGGATCTGACCAAGCAGTGAGTGAATAGACACAAAGGGTTATATATAAAAATAAAACCATACGCCTAAATAATACGTACAGTATAAAACTTTAATCAGCTAATAATTATTTAGAGGACCATGTTGTGACTGTGCATTTTTAATAGTCTAATTGTCTGTCCAGACTATTCAATTGGAACGTGTAATATCTTAGATTTTCAGCTACAAATTATTATAGATTTGTATGCGATCATTATATGACGTGAGTTTTCAGCTATACGTTACACATTTTATTTTAAACCGAAATGATTAACACACTTAATTGCATTGTAGACAAAACTGCTTAAAAACGTCGTTCTCCCTGCGTCTTATTAAAGTGCCTGACCTTAAGCTAAATCTCTTATAAATTATTATCAACTCATAGTTGTTAAGATATTATTTATTAATTACAGATTTAAATAGTATTTATTGTAATCAGTAAATAAAAGAATTTTATTATTTGCTCCCTACCGAAATGATCCATTACAGTACAATATGTTTAACAGTTGCATTTATTAAATTTTATAAGTGTAAGGTATTAAGGAATGAAAAATTAGTTGCTCAAATAAATATTCCTTACGGAAATTTTATATATTCTATCTATTAAATATAATTTGTGTTAGAATTGTGTAATTAGCTAATACTCGTATATATTTTTAAGTATACTGATAATTTTATGAATCCCATCAGTGTTAACAGTAATGGAATTCATATTATTTTCACTGAACATGTTTAAAAACATGTAAGTAAGGATTTAAATTATTGAAGTTTAAAAATAAATATATAGATTACATCACGATTGTGATATATATACAGGTTGCCACCCAATAGAGTATAAAAAGAAAGAAAGAGCAATGAGAAAATTAGAAAAGGAACACGTAAATTACGGGATATTTGCGAAAAGGTTTTATATTACGGGCGGTATCTGCTCACAAATATTTTACTGTTCTGTGGCGTGGAAATGATTCACATCTCCTCTCTCGCATTTATTCTCTGAAGAATCTCTTTTTATTTTGAAACTTTCAGAAGTTTTACATTTTAATGTGTAATTTCCTTCGGTGGCACAATAGATGGAAGTATTTGTAATTCATTTAATGAAAACTTAAATTGTGTAATTAAAGATTCATTAGCTGAGCGTCAGCAAAACCTATCACTCGAGGGGCTTGAGAAATTAATGTCTGTCTGTTCACAAGGAGTATATACAGAAGAAATCTGGAGACTACATATGATTACGTGAATCTAATGAATGTAGAATGAAAAAAGTCATATGACAGGTATGTGGTGCTCCGATCATATGTTGTTAGTTTGGTTATTTAAACACACATGTAAGACAATTTACCAAATACAAAATTATGTTAGTGTATTGTAAAAAGTAAGGGCTCTGTGGTTCGAGTCCATGGTGGAGCAAGTACTTTTTGGAGATTCAATGTTTATATATATATATATATATATATATATATATATATATATATATATATATATATAGAGAGAGAGAGAGAGAGTTACTACATGTAAATTGCATTTATATTGATGTATAAGTTTCTTATTGACGTTTTCTTTTATTTTTAATTATCTTAAATAAGTTTAGTATTTCAATAAATATTTTGTTAAATTCTTATATATTTCTTTACTTTTATATGTGTATCTCAGAAAAAAACTAAATATATGTACTTGCGCCCTAAGATTTTTTTTTGGAAAAAGTATTAAGACTCTTCAGAAAATCCTATTCAGGACTATAGTAATGTAATACTAATAATATTTATACTCATGTTGATATCCTTGATAATAATACTTACATATAATGATATTTTTGTTTCTGTTTGCAGGTACATCCGTTGAGTAGAGGTATCAGGTTTATTAAAATTGATGTTGTTTTCTGGAAATAATTGCCAAGTTAAAAAAAAAAAAACTCTTTCGCCTGCCTTACATTGTTATCCTCTAAATTAGGCCGTATATCTTTCATCCTTAACTGGCAAACATGTAGCAGTTGGTAGAGTTTATATTGTAAACTCTAAAAGTTTCCGGATATTTTAGAGCAGCGTCCAGAGTAAATAAAGGTGAGCTCTGGTATAACTTCTGTTTATGAGCAAACGTGATTCTATTGTTGAATTGACTACATCACAATCGGGATTTTGCATTATCTGGTATATTGAATATACAAATATATTTATTATTCATATAATTCACCGTTGTAAAATATCACTAAGCTAACTAGTATCTATAGGCATTAAGGATGAAAAAGTTTTCAAATAAATTCATCACTATGGTATAGAATATTTTTATCAATCCATCTAACTTAAACTCTATTGTAAAGAGATAAATTTGGCAATTGCTATTAGGTTTAGTTAGAATAGGACAGGTTACGTTAAGTTAGGTTGGTACTAGTAAAATGTACATACAATTTTCACTACCAAAACATTTGAAATTTTTAATCCTCATTTAAAATTATTAATTATTCCAATATTCAGTGCTCGAAAATATGAGTTCAAAAGTTACACTTAAACTGTACTGACCTAATAATGGAAATTTACTTCCTCTGACTTCTACAACTATTAAATCTTGCGTGAACCCAATAAAGTTAATAGAACATGTGCTAGCAAGTGGTATCTTTTTAATATCGGAAACATATTAACGCTATCTCAGGTACAATTTACGAACAATGCACAACATTTGGTAATCCACTGTCTTCACTAACTCTAATATGAAGCGTACTATACATTTTTGTGTATCCATTGTACTTTAATAAGCAGTGGAGCAAGAATTAAAAAAATGTATTTCCAATTATTAGTTTATGAAAAAGTTTAGGTAATTGATAATAAAATTCTTAAAATGTGCATGATATGCCTTTTATTGTTGAAGCAATATGTATAACAAATCACTGATGTAAAAGAAACATAATGTCCGAGCCGGGGGTTGAAACAGTGTAAAAAAAGTTCGAACTCCTAAAGGGTGAAGGAAACAGGATTTTTCCGGACATTTGCCATCGTTCAGTGAAACAAGAAACCAGTAACACTACGTTTGGAGATCTGCAATCTGATCTTTTCTTCAGGTAATAAATAACCTAATACATAATTACAAAGTAGGTTAAAATAAACAAATCATACCAAAGCGTTGTGGCACGCCTACGTCAGGAATCACAACCACCTTGTTGTTTGTCAACTTCACTAACTCTAAAAACATGCACTTAATAAAAAAACTTCATTAAAACTGCACATAATACATTACAATAAACCGACAACCTACACACACCTGACCTGAACTAATACAGGTCACAATACGAACCAATACCTATCTAGTACCTGATTAAACTGAACTACAGACTACAGGTCACAATACGTATTCGTCTACCGACAACCTACGACTGTTGGTATGATTTGTTAATTTTAACCTAGTTAGTAATTATGTATTAGGTTAGTTATTACCTGATTAAACCTGAACTACAGACTACAGGTCACAATAACTCTGTATTCGTCTACCGACAACCTACGACTGTTGGTATGATTTGTTAATTTTAACCTAGTTAGTAATTATGTATTAGGTTAGTTATTACCTGATTAAACCTGAACTACAGACTACAGGTCACAATACTCTGCATTCGTCTACCAACAACCTACGACTGTTGGTATGATTTGTTAATTTTAACCTAGTTAGTAATTATGTATTAGGTTAGTTACTACCTGATTAAACCTGAACTACAGACTACAGGTCACAATACGTCTGTATTCGTCTACCGACAACCTACGACTGTTGGTATGATTTGTTAATTTTAACCTAGTTAGTAATTATGCATTAGGTTAGTTATTACCTAAATAAGAGATCAGATTGCAGATCTCGAAACGTAGTGTTACTGATTTCTTGTTTCACTGAACGATGGCAAATGTCCGGAAAAAATCCTGTTTCCTTCACAATCCTTCCATCGTCAAAAATAACCTCCTAAAGGGTTTCTGATATCTAAAGCGACAAAAGGCATAACTTCTTTCTCAAATACACCATTCTAAAAACAAATCGTTCTACGATTGTATCTGTCGTAATACATGCCATTATTAAGGAAGTAAGTAATATAGGTAGGTTTATAGTGACTTGCACTATACTCATGTAATCAGTAAGTTTTACTTGTATAGTTAAAGCTAAAAACCATAAAAAACATAAATTATAATTTTATAGCTTATAGATTCATTGCTAATTGGCCAAATAAATTCCTGATGACTCAGATAACTTGAGATATTTGTGTATTCGTAAAAAAAGATACGTCTGATTCAAAGAAAATAACCAAAGTCAGTATTACAGTTCCTCATCATTTCAAGCTCTGCAAAATCTTGTCAGTGAAGTTATTCCAACAGTTATACTATTGACATTTTGTGTGGTTTCAATAAATAAATGGTTTGGTCCCTCATATTTTCTGGAACACTTAAACATGTTCATAAACCTTTGCCGAGGAAAAAAAAGAAAAAGAAAGTCCCAATTCTATAAACTGAAATACCCGGAAGGTCAGGATCCTGTCGTAAATCTACAAGAACCTCCATAAAAAACCAACAGAGAACATCTGCTGTACATTAGATGAATCGTCTTCATTGCTTAATTCATGGCCCACCTACACCTTTTCCACACTGTGTAGGGCATGCTACAGATACTGTGTCCCAAAGGTTCATTTTCATTAAGAAAGCTAAACGCTTTTAATTCCAAAATAAAAATTCTTCAGCCGGATGGCAACGCATTAACTCTGTGTTTTGAAATAGATTCTTACTCGGATACCAAAACTTCTGTCCACTGTACACAAGCCACTTGACAATAACTGCAAGTGTCAAATGCTAAGATCCTGGAGAAAGTCTTATCAAGAAGTGTTGTGACATCGTCACACCACTCTTTGACAGACAATGGCGAGTCATTCGATCATCTCACAGATACATTTTCTCAATTATTGTAAAATGCTTGATGTACGGAATCAAATTAACAAAATAAATACAAAATATACATTATTTATTAAAAGTTTTATTATTTTTTATATAAAAGAGAGAGGAAGATCCTTTTTTAAGACTTATTTCCCCCTTATCACAAGCCTCTGGCTTGCATTACATATTAGGTACTTTAGGGTAAATAAGTTTTTAGATTTAAAATTAATCAAAGAATATTTTGTGGATTATTTTAATTCTAGAAGGTAAAAAAGTAGCGAATTACACGCTATGCATTTATTTAAGCGTTCTGGTAAAACGTCTATAGACCTCGGCAGTTTGTATAATCAGAAGCGGCTCACGCTTCACAACCATGATTGCTTATTCGACAAACGTTTCACTTTACAAAACAGCGCATCCTTATTGCCCCGACTGTAGCTTGTAGATGTTTCATATCTCTTATTTTTCTTATTACCTGAGAGAATCCACTGTAACATTCGCAGTTTTTTGTATCTGTTAAATCAAAGAGAAACTTTTATTCAATAACAAACAGAGCGTTTTAAACAATTGTATAGTATATACCCTTTTATGATCACAAGAAAACTTACCATACAATTTTAAAAGGCCTAGGTAGCCTCAGCTCTTCTAATAGATACGAGTACATCACATAATTTTTCAATATAGTTATTTTTATATCATCAATTATATTATAGTTTCTTTTGTACAAGTTTATAACAGGGTGTATAACAAGGTGTATAACAAAGTTTATAACAGGGTGTTTAAAAAAGAATACCACAACTTTAAAAATTTGTATTTAATGGAAGAAACATAATAGAACCTTATGTTATACATCATTACAAAGAGTATTAAAACAAAATTTTTCACTCAAAAACAAGTTCAGAGACGTTCAATAAAACCCCCTCCATACACTCGAGCAATATCAACCCGATACTAAAACTCTTTCCACACTCTCAATAGCATATCAAGCGTAACAGTTTGGATAGCTGTTGATATTTCTTGTTTCAAATCATCAATGGTGGTTGGGAGAGGTGGCCAAAACACCATATCCTTAACATGCCCCCATAAGAAAAAATCGCAAGAGGTTAGGTCAGGGCTTCTTGGAGGCCAGCGATGAAGCGCTCTGTCGCGGGCTGCCTGGCGGCCGATCCATCGCCTCGGGTAGTTGACGTTCAGGTAGTCACGGACAGATAAGTTCCAATGTGGTGGCGCTCCATCTTGCTGAAATATGAATTGGTTTGCTTCTTGTTCAAGCTGAGAGAACAGCCAATTCTCCAACATCTCCAGATACTGTAGTCCAGTTACAGTAGCACCTTCGAAGAAAAAGGGACCAAAAACTTTATTGGCTGAAATTGCACAGAAAACGTTCACCTTAGGCGAGTCACGTTCATGCCCAATTGTATCCCGCGGATTATCAATGCCCCATATACGGACATTGTGCCGGTTGTCTTTCCCGTTAGTGTGGAAAGTAGTTTTCATCTACTAAACACAATCTTTGAAACGAAAGATTCATCTGTTTCCATTTGAGCAAGGATAAACTCGCAGCTCTCCATACAATTGTTTGTGGAAGTTGCAGCTCTCTGCTAGCTCTTCTAGTTGATTTACCTGAGATACGAACAAATACTTGCTGTATGAGTGCTACATTTTCATTATTCGTGCGTGGCCGTCCAGAACTTTTCCTTTGCACAAACACCCATTTTATATAAACTGTATATACCAACGTTTGATTACACCACCTAACAGGAGGTTGAACACCATACTTCGTTCGAAATGCACGCTGAACAACTGTCGTCGATTCACATCTGCCGTACTCAATAACACAAAAAGCTTTCTGTTTAGCAGTCGCCATCTTAGCATCAACTGACGCTGACGCCTTGTCAACAGCCTTCAAGTGTACTAAATGAACAACTAAATGAAACTTTAGAGCTTCCTTAATTCGCCGACAGATAGTGCTTAGGTCTCCCTTTATTCTCTGCAGAGTTATACATTTTTAAAGTTGTGGTATACTTTTTGAATCACCCTGTATTATTTCCTTAACGTGTTATGCATAGTCATTAACACATCTTTATTACTTAGGTTTCTGATTTGTGCATAATTAAAAATAACATTAATTTAAAAGATAAAAATAAATAAATTGAGAAGCAGTTTATGACTTACAACAATTGGAAAATAATTTTATATGAGCATAATATTTATAAATTAACCGACTTTACCTTGTTTTGTAACAGTTTTTCATTACAGTTAAAGTGTAAATGAATATAATGAGCAACTTTTCACAAAATGAATTATTTATATATTTTACTTATTGAAATAGGACATGAAATATGTAAAGTTTATGTCCTATAAATACCAATAGATACCCACCTTTGATTAATGATTGGATTTGATCATTAACTGATGGGCTTTTAAAGATTAAAAAATATTTCAACCTATTTAAATTTTCTTCCGGACCGGAAAGATTTTATTAGTTCCTTTAAACTCACAAAACTCCTTAATTTTGTCTTTTTTGTGCTCAGCAGCATTTTTGATCAGTGGCTTCTCCTTGTCTTTATGAAACATATCAAGTCTATGACCTGTCATATCAAGTTATTCTGAGTCTATGATGATTAATTAGATGATTGCCCAATGTATTCTTTGTTATCAAATTTACAATTAATTTAATAAATTACATCCTTAGAGTCTTAATTTATTTTGCTAATGATGGGGTGTGTTATGTGTATGTTAAACCTGTTTCGTTGCTTTTATATTCTCTGGAGTGCTTATTGCGAGTGTTATTACCCGCAACGTGGTTTATTGCACGGTCCATTTGTACTTAGGGTAATTTAGGTTGGATGAGTATATTTTTGAAATTTGAAAGTTTGGAAATATTACTCTAGATGCATTAGTAATAATTTCACCTGCAGATCAAACTAAAAAATTAAGGGACATTTTCACAATATTGTTATTTTTGTATTTTGCAGGAAATAGTTGTATAGTATACTTTGGTTGTATTTTATAGTTGAAGCTACTTACTTGATATTTGGATTTATACTTGATTATTTGAAATTTGTCTGTTTAATTTATATTTTTAAAGTGATATATAGTCTATCAACGTAACTCAAGAAGTCCATACCCTTGCTGCATAGCTTCTTGGCTCGTATGGATAAACGTTGTGAAATAGACATTTTAACACAGTTTTTTGAATGTGGCCTCTTTCGGAAAAATTCTAAGTATTAGAAAGTAACAATTATATCAAAATGATTCCATGTGAATTTCAAAGGAGAAAAATTAGAACATATGTTACAACAAATAGGATAAAAACTAAAACTAGTTATGTGTTTTAATATCACCAAAGTGGTGTCTGTTGAAAATGTTCAGTTAAATAAACAAATTCCAGTATGTTAATTAAAATTTACAGGATCCTAATATTTTTTTTCTTAAATTCCAATGATACCTTTTCCAACGAAATCCGTCAGCACATAAGCGAGCATGACCGTATGCTGTCAAAAGTCATAAAGAATGCTGTCATTATTGTCAGTCGAGATGCATAAACTGTTTTGACGTATTATAAAGCATATACTTCCACTCATAATAATCTACGTTCGGTCGAAGGGGTTTTCGGTGCTGAAGTAGAATTTGCATTGTTGATTGGATCAAGATAATACGTACATTATTATGGTGTACCGTAGTTGTAATTATTTATGCTGAATCGCGGTAGGAAGTAGGCTCTTTTTGTTAACTAGACGCGGTGCGTGGACACTGTTTGTTTAGTTAGACCGGTACATCAGCTGATCGAGATGACTACGACGATACGTTCCGACCCGGCTCGCTGGAGAGAGAGGGGGATCAGTTCGAGTCTTGAAGCCACGACGAGAAGGTCCTGTTGAGAATCGCAGCTCTTCCTCTAACCCTATAGTTTGGGATTTAGAGTAATTCCTTTTATCGCGTGTAAATTTAATTCAAGTTTTTAATTTTCTTCAGTGCGTATTAAATCCCTATCAGCCTCCGTAATCTTCAAAGTAGTAAGTCCCGTACCAGCGTTTAGTTAATATCTTTGATTTTTTATACTGTTGTAATTAAAATTTCTAAAGTTTCCCATCTTTCAGAGTCTGAGAATTAATTCAATTTTTTGAAGTATTGTGAATTAAATTTTGGTCATAAAGTTAATATCAAGTTTTGTGTTATTTTGATTTTGAATATTTTGAGAAGAGAACTTTTTATTTTGTTTTGTTAATTTAAACCATTTTTGGAGAAGTATACATTTTTAGTTTCATTTTAATTTTAATTCTTTTTTGATCAGACTCTTAATTAGATTTGTTCGATTGTGTGAAGTTTTGAAGAAAATCGAATCAAAAGTTTGTAAACTTTGTTAATTTTTTGGTGAACTTAAATTTCGGAATAAATCAAGTATTTCCGATAAGTTGTTTTGATTTATAAAGTATTAGCTCCATATAAATTTAATATATGTGCTATAATAACGGTACAATGGAACGGCTTCTTCGGTGAAAAATGTGATTTTAAATTTCGATTTGAATTATATCTTGGAATTAATTTTGTCAAATAAATTTATTGACTCAATAAATATAATTGCACTACTGTGACAAAACATTTTCTAGTTACGATAATGAAAGAACGAGCACTTCAATCAGACCCTACTCATGTAACGGTTTTCTACTACAAAACGGCAGCTCATCACAATCTGTGACTCACTCGCAGATGTTTTCACTGTTCCGCGACGTGTAAATGTTTCATATCTCCTTTTTTATATTTATCTCTGAGAGAGTCATGTTTTTACTATCAGCTCTGAGAGCTCCCATTTATTATTGTATCTGTTATATTTATTTAACATATTAATTAGATACGATGTTTTAGGAAACTACATTCAATTGGAATATTGTAACAAATATTCTTATTGGAATATAATCTATCATATTCCATATCCGTATTCAAAAACATTCATTATACATTCAATGCCTAATACCTTATTTGATAGTATAGGGAGTCGTACACTTATAAACACATCTTAGACTTTCAGACCTAATAATAATGTATTGCAGGACGGTGGTAAATGACGCTATATGGGACGAATATAGCCTACGGACTCCTATAGCCTTATCTTAGAAAATATAGTCCTAAAAAATAGTTTCCTATTATAATTCCCTTGACACTTATTCTCTGGTATCGCAGACTTTCCCAATAATTAAAAAAAAATCTCTTAACTCGATGACAAAATCTTGGATCCATGAATGCTAGTAACCACAAAGTGTTGGTACCTCGAACCCACTTAAAATAACCCAAAACTAATTATCTTGAAGCCAAAATATTATAGAAGAAAATGAAAACTACTTCCTCCGAAACGTTAAGCAAGTGTAACTTCACGATTGTATTTAGTAAACTAAAGAAAGAAATAAGAATTTTTATCTTTAAAACTTACTGCAGAGTACAACTGTTAACGGAAATTGGTGTTTACATCACTCACACTTATACCGGAAGTGAATATTTACACCGCGATTACACAGGAAGTGTGTACTTACAACACACTTATGCCAGCAATGGGTGTTTGGATCACACTTATACCGGAAGTGGATGTTTACACTACCATTTCACGGGAAGTGGGTACTTACATCACACTTATACCGGAAAAAGGGGGTTTTTACACCACCCTAAACCGGAAGTATACATACACACACACACCTAAACCGGAAGTAGATACATACACCACACTTATACCGAAAGTGGATGTTTACACCACACTTATACCGGAAGTGGGTGTTTGAGTCAGCATAAAAAAGTTCAGTATAATATTTTTATAGTAACATTGCAATCGCTTTAGCCATTGCTTGTAAGATGACTAAAGGACTTAAAAGCAATAACCGTAACATAGATTCCGATCAATCTTTTAGTTAGGGAACAATATCCTCCATATCATCTATATCATCTATCGCTTATATGTGAGACGAGTAGTGGTACTTGTGACTTATCTTTGGTAATATCTCCTTATTTACACTTTCACAATGCTACGTAAAAAACTATTATGCTGCCGGACACATTTTTCCAGATTGTTGTATATATTTGCTTTACATCCATAAAGTTTTGCAATTGTATACTATAAGGAGGAACCAGGATATTCATATGTCACATAAGATTTTGTATATAACTTTGATATGTGATCAAACATGTGCATACACAGTTTGATCAATGAGATATACCAAATGCCACATCGCATCCTGAACAATGGCTTAGTAACAATGGTCTCTGTGGATCAGAACAATAGCAGTTGCCTAGTCATGTAATAATATTTAAATTTAAGTTAAAGTTATTTGAATCCCACAAACTTATAATGGCCATTGAAAGTTTGAAAATATAGGCGTGACTCATGGTTTTAGTAATGAGATATTGATGACGTCATTTTTCCAAGCTAAATTAAAACTTGCCTGTAATTACAGAGAGTTCATTAAAATTTAGGTCAATCTTAATTTCATGTTATTTAGCGAAGATATTACGTTAGTTTTAAAGGTTAAGTTTGAGACTTGTTCCTACGATTACGATATTCTGTCAAAACTTGTATTTGTATGACAGTTTTTACCTATTCTGGTTTTAGTTTTTTTTGCTCAATAGCTGGTTTTTACGATTCCCGATCAAGAAAATATATAAATTCATACACAGGTCTGAGAAGCCTACTTCTGTAAAAAGACAACTAAGGTGGGTTATATGAAAGTTTTAAAATTTATATTAAAAATTAGATAGTTAATTTGTTTTTATATCTTCATTACAGTACGGAACAAAGTATCGCATTCTTAATATTTGCTTTAAATGTTAAACTAAAATCACATATTAATAACACTTTTAATTTTCCATTCTGGTTATTTTCTTACTTTGTGTTCAAAAGTGGTTGCAGAAAAGTTTTAAATAAGAAGTGTTGTTACTATTAAACCTACTATTACCTTTCATGCTATAAATGTAAACTAATTTTAAAAATGGATAAGTTAATTACACATTTGGCTGTGCTGTCATAAAACAATGTTTAGACGAAACAGTTGATTTAGGCTTTAACAGGCTTTTTCACTTAGTATTTGTTTTCTGTAATGCAATTTCAGAAATCAAGAGGAGAGGTTTCGCTATTTTAGAGAATAATGGGCCAATGGGTCAGGAGTCTTCGAAAAATAGGCCTGTATGTTAACCAGAAACCGTAATAATATCCATGAGTAATTTCAGTACAATCGGTTGAATAGTTTACGCGTGAAAGGATAACAAACAAACAAACTCACTTTCGCTTTTATATTATTGGATAGGATGAAATATTTTGGTTGTCATTACATGAGAGGAAAACTAACAAATAATAATAGAGAGCCCAATAGCGAATTTATACAATTTGTAAAATTTGACAAAGTACTATCATAATATTTTACTTATAAAAAAATACTAAAACAAATAAAATAAGTAGTCATAAAACCATGAGCTGTCACCAGAACCTACGGAATAGTATTTGAATTCAGTATGTGTAAACGTCAAAAGGTCTATGCATGTATTTTTGAAAGACAGAAAGTGATTAAATTATGTGATATTTTAATCATTCACTATCAAAATAGAGGTTGCCGAATGTGTTTTTGTTTGAAGTACCAGCACGAGAAATTCCACTTTTCCTCGTAAAGTCGTAAAGAAGTCACTTCCTTGAGTCAACAATACACTTAAGGTTATCTGCCAACACTGGAAGGTCTGAACACTGGAAATATACAACCTCTACAACCTCTGGTTTACTTTAAACCTCTCGAAGTAGTTTACGAAATTTAGCATTTTTTCACCTTGCAGTCCTTTATTTGAGGACCAATAGCGGGCGGACTGTTATAGCTAGCTAGTATCTGACGAAATTGTTAGTGGAAAACAAATTGAAATACAAAAAAGCATTAGTGAAATTTTGCTCTATCTCCATCGGTTAGAAAATTGTATGTCAAGTCTAATATCTCTGTAACAAAACGTTAATAAACAAAGACGTCCATTTAGGCTATCATTTTGAAATATTATCTTGATACATGAAGTTACAAATAAAGCTCCATTCCTGTATGGACATGAATAAGTTCTATGGTGATGCATGTACGTCAATGGACACAAATGGAATTTGACCAAGCGTCATTAAGGCCCTCCATACTGAATTATTAATCTGACACAATTTCTTTTTTGTCCGCTGGTGGAATGTACAAACTTCTGTCTGCTTTGATAATTTTTTACAAATATATTTATTTGTACATTATTACATTAGTTCGTTACTAATAAGACCAATGTTTATTAACGCTCAGCCGAAGTCTATGGAGTGACACGTAACATAATCGATGTCGAGGTAATCTATAGAACCATGAAGTGCCCTGCAACATTTTTGGTAATCTATTTTACATCTGTAGGTTAATTCATTGTCGATGTATCCTTGGGGAAACTGACAGAAATGAAATTATACCATTCTCTCACATTACTTGACGCATTGTCTCTTGAATGACATTTTCCTTAATGTTCCAGAAACACATTATTATAGAAAACTCAGAATTCTAGGATCCTGAGGGTACTCCTGCTGCGGGCACTCAAATGGTGAGGAACCAGAAATAATCCTAATCAAAATTATTTAAATATTTCCAATACATAAATCCTAGTACATATTGTAATTCATACAATGATTATTGCAACAAGACATTTATATTTTTGTTTTTTATAATTAACACATTGACAACTTTTGAAATGTGTGTAACAAATTATCCATTCTCTATTATTTACTGACCATCTGCTTATTTAAATATACTCTAAAATATTCCATATTATGCCATTATGTTGATTACATCATCATTTAGCAAATTAAAAGTGTAGAAAATAAAATGAAACCGAAGACAAAATTAGGAAAGGAAGCACTTTAATCAGGATATTTGTAATAAGGGATTTACATTACAAAAGACATCTCATCACGATTTCTGCTTCACTCAGAATCGCTCCCTCCATTCTGTGGTTTTTAAATCTCACTTTTCACATTTTTATTTCATGTTAATCCATATATTTATTAATATATTATAAAAGATTAATCATTTTTTGTCTAAAGAGAGAATTACTAACACTTTTCAGATTATTTCAAGGTATAATAAAGTTTTATTTTTTAAAAGTTTCTTCTATTTCACTCGTCTATGAAAATGTATTAAAATAACAACATTTACTGACATATATGGCACTTTATCTGGTCAACTGTTCCAAAATTCCTTTTTTACAATTATTCCACTACATGTTTCGGAACGATAGGCACATGTTCAGGTGCATAAAAACACGGAATTCAATGAGACGCAAGTAATATAACACATAATAAACCACACAGATGTGATAAATACATTATACACTATAAATAATTTAGGATACAGGCAAGCCAAGCGTACACGCATGACAACGGAACCAAACCGTCGGTCGAAAGCGCTGACACTCATGGATATATATATATATATACATATATATATATATATATATATACAACATAACCCCATTATAGAAGGGGGTAAATAGAAAAAGGTTTTAAGTTACATTGTTGTAAATCTTTTTAGTAAATAATTGTAATAAGTATCCTCTATTCAGGATACTGGTCATTATTCCTCTATGTACAGCAGTACCTGAGATTGTTCATGTTGTAGGGAACAATTAAGTACTATCAAAAACTAATATTGACATGGATGAAGGTGGTTACTGCACTTATCTATTACATACCTATATCTATTAAACAGCTGTTAATTTATGTCATATTCGTATTCATCATGCGTGTATCATAGATTGAATATCATTTTCTGTCAGTGGTAGGTTTTGTTTATAAAAAGTTGGTCTATAGAGATTGATTGCATGGGTTCAAGAGGAAGTTGGGTCGATGGTTAATGCAGAAAGCGGAAGTATTGTAAAAGTTAGTGAAAGCGAATAAAATAGACTTAAACTTACTGAAAGTAATTCAAATATTACAATAATTACTAAATTACTATAAGCCTGTGTTATTGTAGTTCCAGACAAACACTCGTATTTTTTTCGGCCCTTACATTAGAAAAAGTTAGTTTTTAAAATAATTTTTAAATTTCATTTCTTTATTTATAGGCAGAAATTGCAAAGAATTTTAAAGATTTATTCATTGGGCTAAATAAAACATAAAAAAGTTACACCACCTCAAGGTGTAATATCATCAATACCAGATATCATCAACGATTTGATATCTGGAAATTGATAAATGTAGTTATAAACAATTTGTTTTACTCATGCTTCTCTGGTTATTTTTATCCTGTCAGGTTGGTACCGCATGGTACCACGTGACCACCAATCAGCGCTCGCTAGATTGGAAATTAGCGCTTCCCTGTAATTAAACTGGAGGCAACGCTTGATAAGCTGCTGTCGCTTGAATTCCAAATGTTGATAATTTACCTGAGATTTGTTCAATTTCTCAAAATTTCGAATTTAAATACAGTATTATTAAGAAGCAATAGAAGAAAGAGGAAGTAATTTATTAATTCTAGTACAAATAATAAAGAAGGTCATAACTGTGATTACAAGTAAAATATAGTGTGCAATATCATATGTGTTGTACTCGAAAAATCGAATGCAAATGTACACGAAAAACTAAATTAAACTATTTAAAATTGTTAATAAAATCATTTCGTGATCACTAAAATTTTCAAGAGGTGTGATTATTTCAGTTCGAGAGGAGTAAGTGTCGATCTATGTTCAAAATGTCTGACAAGACGGTTTTAAGTGTCTCTTTTATGAAATGGAAGTAGGAGTGAAAGTTGTTCTAGCAAAGTCAATAAATGCTTTCTTGATGAAATTTCGTTTAGGGTGGAAGAATACAAAAGAATTTCTGAGGCTCATATTTAAGGCATCAATGAGAGCACCTTTTCATTTGTGGGACAGAATGTCTAGCCCTTGGGGTGAGGGTGGTTAGGGGTTAGTTGTAGCCTCATAAAAGTACTGTAACCCTTCATCCTAGGGTTTTAAATTTGTATCACAATATCTTCTTCATTGGTTGACCCTCTATTATTCGATTTAGATCCTTATTTTCTTTTTAAGAAGAGATGTCAGAAAGGATCTCATACAAAAAAAATCTAGGGCTCTTGGCAAGTTTGGGGGTGAGTGGTCTTGTGGGGGCGAGATTCTCTTTAAAAATAATAACTTCATTGAAACTAATAGTTTTTAGTTTTTTTTTTGGATTGCACGATTCAGTGATACATAAAGTAAGTAAAATTGTTCTTTTAAAGAGGGCCGTCACCAGAATCAGCACTTATTATTATTAATTTACTTATTTCCAACGGACATACTTCTCCATTTTTATATTCAAGATCCATATAATTAACTTATAACAACATAAATACACCACCTGTCCATTTACTTCTTAGACAGTTTACTTCCAAACAGGCTCGGCCTTGGCTGATGTATTTTCTCAACTTATTCTGTCTATATTTTGGATTATAATATTTTATAATACCTAGTAAATTGTTGTTAGTGGGAAATTTTTGTATAAAAATATTGTGAAACTAATTGTTTTTTGTAAAAAAAAACAGCGAGCTAAACTTTTCAGAGTGAAATGGAGCAAGACCTACTTTGTAAAAAAATAAGTAGTTAAGTCGTTTGTAATCACTGCATATCGGGTTCTTCTATTTATCTTCTTACTATTGATCAGAAGGGTAATCGTTGTTACTAAGAAAAACAAAATAAATTTAATATTAAAAATGTTATAGAGTTGGTGAAATATTCAAGATACACAGAAAACCACTACAGGAGCAGGGACAATTGTATAAGTAATACGGAAAGTTGTGTTCTGAGAGACAGAACAAGAACAGGTTTGCCAACTTAACTTTATAAACTCAAGTTGAAGACCAAAGTTTATATTGTTTCTTGGTTGCCTTCCTGTTTCTGTATTGTACTGTTAAGACTCTTGGGAGATGAACTCTACAGCCGAATTGTTGAGGTATATTATGAAAGTTACGTGTCTATACGATTGGAAATTTGGAAAATAGTCGTTAAAGTCTTGAAAACCAGTTAAAAAGATAAATAAAGTCGGTTTGATTATTTTTTTTACAGTAATATGGCATATGTAATAAACATGAAGGCAGGATATACTATGTGTATTACTATTTTACTTGCAAAGAGAAACCGTGTGAAAAACATTTACTCGTAAAATTATGTTTTAAATAAAAAGAAATTATGAAAACTTTATATTTCGTACTAGAAGTTCACTTTCAGAATCACTCTCATTGTTATCTTTGATGAAGTGTTTTGAATTTCTCACAAGTATTTGGCAGATCGTGTAAATAGTTCTAGATTTTATGACTCACTAAAACAGGCAAAGCTTTTATTGAAATTTTCATATTTTATCGAGAAATAAAAATTAATTTTGTACACATGACAAAAGAATCGACAGAACCAAAAACGCCGGGGTATTACTTTTACTTAGCCACATTGTCTAAAACTATTAAAAACCCTAACTGCGAGTATTTATATCTGTTCCTTTTACTCTTTCAGTAACATACCTATGACGTAATAAATGATAGAACATTCCTGTAGTTGGTTAAAATCCCAATAAAAACCTAGACAAAGAAAAACATGTGCATGTAACAAGTCATGTAAGAATTATAACTGGCTTTGAGAACTAAATAACAACAAGTATATTAACAACAAGTAATAACAACAAGTACACTTTATTAAAAAGGGTATACATTTTTCCCTGAGTGTTAGTGAAGCCTATCACTTGACGGGCTGAAAGAATATAATTTCTGTTCTGTCTTTCTTCATACAAATTAAACATTTGCACGCAACATTTGAATACAAATAAAAATTCTACACTGGTAACATCAATGTCTACGAAGGTGCATATCGCTTTATGGGATTTGGCTGAGCGTCAGTGAACATATTTATATTGGTGTAAATCTCATCATAGTAACTAAATTAGTAAACAAGCTGAGAGCAATCATATGGCATTTTATTTAAGAAAAAAATTTATAAATAATATATTAATTTATAATATATAGTATTTAATGTAATACATAAATATGTAGAACGAGATGATACCTCTATTTTTGGGAAGACAGACACTGTTTTGTGTTTAGTTGTCCCAATTTATTGGCTGATTGTAAACGTCATCCATAACAGAATTTAGAAAATTAATTTTCTTTATAAATATAGTTTGGAATACAATATCCAAATTTATTGGCTGAGCTCTATTGAAGCCTATCAATCGAGGTGCTGGAATAATTTTATTTCTGTCGGTCTGTCCGGCCTATTTATAAAACACGAAATTATGCTTGAAGCTTCATTTTAATATAAGCTACACTTGGATTGATGATTGTGCATGTCACCCCCAGGAGTCATGGCAATAAGATTATGAAAATAAGCAATTTTTGGGAGAATTTTTGAGATTTGTATATGACTTTTTATTCTTAGAGTAACAAGAAAAATTGGAAAGTAAATTTTAAAATTCGGTGCCAATACTGGTGTGACATCCTCTTACCTTGTTTTATCCTGAAATAAAAATAAAAGTTATTACTATAACTATATAGTATTACTATTACTATTTTACTATTATAATAGTAATAGTATTATATACTATAATAATATTACTATATGTAATTGTCTAGGTATATCTCAATATGCTTTAGTTTTATTTTTATGCTAACAGCTATACGATCCTTTTATTCAATTCTAAATTATTATAACTACAATAACAACTCATAAGCATTGTTAGTATTATATCTTTGCATAAAACAACACCTGATGTCCAGATCAGTTTGCACTCAATACACCTTATGTGATGTAACCAACATTTTTATGATTAAAAGCCACATACGACAATAGAAATTTTTAACTTTAAAGTACTGTTAAAATAAAAGGGCAAAATAATATGAATCACTGCTTTCAACAGAACAGATGTTATTAAAACCCATTGTGATGTCAGATCCACGTAACTAAACTTAATGTTGAACTGTTTCTGCTCTACGATTTTAATAGTAAAGTTTTTATTTTCTCTGAGAGGTAACCATTAAGGACAGATATAAACTTTGCAACAGTATGAAAATGTTCTTCTACTGCGTACCATAGTATAAATGTACATTTTTACTATACTCAATTTTTAAAAGTTTTCTTTACTACAAGACATTTTACAACTACTAAAACGTTCTGACAAATTTGGCCAGATATTCAAATCTGTAGTCAACATTTGTCTTTATTCCTAAAATGAGTGAATTTATAAAGTTTATATGAGGAAGCTCAATAAGGACCCAGCTAATTAAATATTAAATAATTCTATCACGGAAACTCCGAATAGTTCATTGTTAAATAGGCTTCTAAATATAGTATGAATAATTTTTCTTCTGATCAAACCAATAGGCCTATCCCTCAAATATTCCATGTTTTCTATAACAAAAGAAACAATTCCATGAAAAGTTGTGTTATATACTTAATGATGTAATACAGTTCTTGTTAGTACAATAATAAAGTATAGTGTGAGCAGATGAAGCATCTTACAGACGTTTCTAAGAAAAATAAACCACTTTAATCAAAACCCAATAAAAAACAATGAAAGAGTTGCCATTAATTCTAACTCCCCTCTGCAATTTCTTTGTAATTGTACTCTGTTTTCCTATTGAAGGCAATATAATTGTATTTCTGGAAATATATTCCCTTTTGTTTAAAAAGTTTTAAAAAGGTAAACTGTATACTTGAAGAATACTTATAAACATTGTTTCAATTTTGAAAACAAATAGTTGTATTGTATTTACAATCAACCGTCGTAATAAACTCTACTGTACTTTTTGTTTCCAATGACATTTTATTACATATAATTAAACAGTTTTGAAGACGTTACAGGTTAAATGTCATTATAGTGAGTCATAGTCTCATATTACAAAGTGAAAGTAGAGTGCCCTGCTTAGAAATATTTTTTTATATAAAATAATTCTAATTTATAATAATAATAATTTATTTAAATTTATATATATATATATATATATATATATATTATATATATATATATATTATATTATATAATATATATCTACCTTTCCTGATGGTCCTCTTCCGTCGTTATTATGTGTTAGTGAATATCAAATATAAAATATATAAAATACGGATGCTGTATGAATTAAAAAGTGACAGTATTTTGGCTTCATATTGAGGCTTCATACATAAAATTTGCAGGCCAACCGCTAAACCAACCTTCGGTTTATGTTAAAAAACTATGGATACCAATATTAAAAATTCCTAATATCGAAACGATGTAAAAGTTTACTTTCAGCTTTTTCGTTCCCGAAATTTTTGAAATCTCTTTAGACAAACATGACTCCAGATTCCAGGAGTCAAGTATGTGATTTCAGATTTCAAATGAAGGTGGACTGGAGCTGAACTCAACATTCACATTGAATAAAACCTTCCCACCATAGCTACGTTATGTAGAAAACTCGGTTTCTCCACCGTGTTTATAGATCATGTCAGAAGCATCGTGTGCACTACCTAAGACAATGAGAATATCTATTCATCTAGATTACTCTATACTTTCATTTTATATTGTTGGTGTCTCAGATGTCAAAACGATGTAAGGAGTTTGATTGCACTGAAAACTTTTTGGATCTCTTCTGACTAACATGACTCCAATTTCCAGGAGGCAGGTACTTGACAGCGTCAGATTCCAGATGCTACACTGAGATGACGGTGAACCGGAGCTAAATTAAACATTCACATGTAATGATTGTTGGAAAAACTTATTTTTCAGAATTTTTCTTAATCTAGATCATAGGATGTTTTGAAAGATAATGGTATTTACTTCTTTGCATGTAAATATTGCTGAGAAATAAATAGTACAACTAATCGTAATCAATCTGGCTAATTCAATGTATTCCCTACTTTTAAAGGGAAAGCTAAGTTAAAGACAAACGGATATCATGTTTAGTTTTCAACGGTATAATTAATATTAACTCTCCATTTTGATAGAAAATTTGACTTTGCACAATTCCTACGTATTGGAAATTATAACTTTACGTGCACAAGATATTTGATATCAGTGATGGATGGAATGTTTGAAAATAAATTACAGGAGTACGAAATAAAATGCAGGGCATTTATTGAGAATAATACAAATGTAAAAACTATTATCATAATAATATCCAGTTCAACATTAATTTTAATACCTTCCTTAATTAAGTTAAACCTAGATAAAATATTACATTTATCTTTACTATATTATGGGTAATAATGACTGAATTACGATGGAAGAGGTTATACAACATGTTATTTTTACCTTTGCGGACTTCATTTCATATGTTACAACATATGTAGGCTTATATCATTATTGATATGCATGTTTCAAAAAATTGTCCTTCATGTCTTTGTAATTGTTTTTACGATGTCAAATGATTAAAGAAATCCATTTTGTGTATTTATTTTTTTAGACATAACGCGTATACATGACTTTGAGTCAACAGAATTGCTCCAATAGCAGTAAAAGTGTGAACCAGCCTTGGTAACAGAACATACATGTTATGTGTTACCAAGACCTTAGACACATGTTTCGCACCTTTTATTCTTGTTTGACTTAGACAGTAAAAAAACCCTTTACATAGTTGCGATTTTAAAACAAAAAAGATCGATTTTTAAAGGTACATCAAGTACCTTAGAATTAAAATTAAATAAACATAGATTTAAATTTTAGAATTATGTGCTTTTATGATGACGTAACGCAGCTCCCAAAATGTGTCAGTAACAACGTGCTCAAGATCTCAAGATAAACAAGACAAGAATTGTTGTTGATTGCAGTTCTCAAGACCCGAAACCTTTTAAACTGTCAAGAACAGAGTTGCCACGTTTGTTTTGAGAGTTGTTGGAGGCTTTCTTCCTCGAGTACACAAACACTTCTTTCTCCCAATAATGTCTAACACATCAATTCTTTCTGTTTAAAAATACTTCACTGCTATTACAGTTTATAGTTAAATGGAATCACGCAGTCATATCATAGACTATTAGGAAAATTATATTATTCACAAATAGTTCTTATTGCTAACATAGTTTTTTATTATAATTATTCATTAGACAGCTGTAACTTTTTAATTCTTTAATTATTGGATATATAATTGAGTCCAAGCATTGTGCTGATGGAAATAAATTAATATACATGGAGTGTTTGCAGAGGTAAGAAATTGTAAACGTTTTAAAGCATCGAAGCCGTATATCCAAAGTACTTCTGTTTAATGTTGCTGGTGCGGTGCAAAAGTCACGCTCGTTTTATAATTGGGTATCGTTATGATTGGAGAATGGATTTACCAATCAGTTTTCTCCACTGCAATAATTTGAACAATAAATGAAATGTTGATTATAATCTAGCTACACCATGTAACAGTAAATATTAATGTTAAGATCAAAAGTCGCGATTTCTAACATTCATACATAGCACTGGAAACATAAAAGTAATATTTACTATTCAAGCGGAGCTGAGTCATCATTTTAATCACTATTCAAACTTCTATATGTTTAGCGAAATATAAGAAGATAAGAAACATATAAGGTAGAACCCTCTTCTAAACTGTGTAATTATATGTTATAAATAACAAAGTCATTGGAAATAAAGAAGCGCAATAGAGTTTGTTACAAGGGTTGATTATAAATACAGTACAACTATTTGTTTTCATAATTAAAGAAATATTTATAAGTATTCTTCAAATATACCGTTTATCTTTTAGACTTTTTAAACAAAAGGGACGAAAAAATTGCATAAGACAGTTAGACATAACAAGAAATTAAAGTTTAATTTTAAGTTTAAGTTTAAGAAATTAAATTAAAGTTAAACATAAGAGGAAATTGCAGAAGGGAGTTAGAATTAATGGTTACTCTTTCATTGTTGGAGTGGGTTTTGATTAAAGTGGTTTATTTTTCTCAGAAATGAATGTAAGATTCTTCATCTGCTCACAATATACTTTATCTCTCCACTAACAATAACTGTATTACATCATTACGTACATAACACAAATTTTCATGGAATTGTTTCTTTTGTTACAGAAAACACGTAATACCCTTACCTTTTGTTACATTTCAGTTTCCAAATCGACTTGATTACTATAATATTCATGAATGAGTTTCGTTATGTACATACATACAATTTTTGTTGGAATTACAAATTATTTTTATTAGGGACACGGATATACACTGTTTAGTTTTTTTATGGATAAAGATGGAGGGGTGGAACTCAGGACACGTTTCTTGTAAATAGAAGTGAACTTTTAGACACTGGTACAAACTATACCCATTTCCCCAAAAATGGACTTTTTGTAGGGTGAGCGGCAGCTCATAATTATTAAATATTATGACCAATTATTTGAAAGGTCTTGATAAAAGAAGAATAGTGAAAACTAGATCTTTCTATCGTAACCCAGTAGAAAATGGCTGATCATTGAAGTTACTTAAAAATTAATTGAGGAAAAACATTAACATCAATATTTAGAAGGTAAATAACTTCAATAGACAACCACTTTCCTTACAAACTCATCCTGTTTTACAGTAAGCGGCAGGCCTCCCTTATCTGAGACCACTAAGTGAGATTTTATAATAATGCAAGGGATTTATTTAATGAAACCTATGCCAATCGCAACCCTGTATTTAAATAAAGACTTCAAAAAACTATCCAAGGTTTCCAGGAAACAGGCAGCGTTAAAAACCACCCCTAACTTGTAATACTAAATTTAAAAAAGTCTATTGTGAAAACGGCTGATTTTACTATGGTCAGTAGTAGAGGAACTTAGTAGGAACTGAGAGAAATTGTAAAACTTTACTATTAAAATCGTAAAGCTATGACTAGTCAACATTAGGATGAGTGACAGTAGACCTCAGACCGTAGTGGGTTTCAATAAAATCATTCTGTCCTGTTGAAGGCAACGATTCACATTCTTTTGATATCTTTAACAATGTTTTAAGAAAACAAGTTTCTGTTGTAGTTTGTGGCTTTTGTAACTTGAGAATTGTGATTACAACACTCAGAGTATATTACAACAGGTAGTTACAACGGTGACGAGACTTATGATGAGGTTGCCGCAACATAAAATTTCAGGATCGTATAGCGGTTCGGTATAAAAATGTATAAAACATATTTAAAAGCATACTGTGATTTCTATAAGTTGTTACATATTAGTAAAGTTTTATTTAATTTACAAAATATGTAAACTCCACACCATTATTGTCACAGAGTGTTATGTTAACACTTGTCTCTTTTCTTTTTTTATCTATGAATAAAAGTCGTATAGTAATCTCAAATGACTTTTTAGTTCGTTTACATTTTTATTTATTCTGCAAAATGCTTATTCTGAAAATCTGTTGCCATGAAAGTTACCTGTAAGACAAATGTAGAAATGTTGGTTAACGCTCAGTCAAGATCCATGGAGCGACATGCATGAAGTGTTTCCATCGGCGTAATGTAGCGGGTACAGCGGTTATCGCAAGATAACCGCATCGAACAACGTCGAGTATGGCTGCTACTTGGATGGATGATCGCTGAGCGATCCTGTACTTGCAAGCTATCCATTGGTAGTGGTTCGGAAGTCACCTTTAAGCCGTTGGTCCCAAGATTAAGTGTTAGATAGGGCTTCTAGCCCTAACTTCGCCTGGTAAAAAAAGATATCTATACTTTACTTTACATGCACCATCATAAGCTAGTGTTTATAATATAAAAATTAAAAATCGAGTAAAATTTTAAGTGAATTTGCCAGTTAATTCAATGCAAATAGGCTTTATAGAGATGACAAGTGACACTCTCATTTTATGTTTTAACATATTCCCAGTTCAGGGTTAATTATAATGTGTTACAATTAAACTTGAACAACCAATAGTTTTTCAACGAAGACTTTATTTCTTATAAGTTAGTACAAACAACTCGATTCGCTAGTTGCACGAAAGTTTCATTTAAGAAAAACCAATCAAACTTTGTCACTTTAACCTATTTATACTTCGTAATCCAGTTGTTTTACACGTCCTTCTTCCTCTTGTTTGTATCACAATTTGGAAGTGGAAGAGAATATATCTATTTTAGGATAATGCTATATATTATATATTTAAATAATTATAAATTTAATATTTCTATAACATAACTGTTACGTAAGATGACAAATAATTAACTTTTCATTACACTTGCATACTTCTCTTGTAAAGTAACACCGTGTATGTCTCTAAGATGTCTAAAAAGGGGGAAGTAAGTAAGGCATAAGAGCTTGTATTCCTTTATCATAACTACGGGAAACAGGTGTAGGCTCCATTGCATGCTGTTGACAGTTTCACTATTAGTTATTGACAAAGCGGAAGTACACATGACATGTTACTTAACAGGCTTTACTGAGGTTGCTTGTTAAAATTTATAGTGTAAAGCTCATTTTATGAAGCAACATTCGTTACTATTACCTGTCTAAGGCTACTTAAAATATTTCTATTCTCTCTGTTTTGCTGTATGTCTGCATGTGTGTGTAAATGTCCCGCAGGATATGTCAAGAACATTTGTTGAAAAACTTTTCTCGTAATATCCTACAGATTTACAATTTTATATCAAACAACATTTCTAGACAAGCAATGAAGTGCTTCATGATGAGCATGGGGTTGATCCTTTATATACTCTAAATATTCACAGGATGTCTCCAGAACGCTTTCATCTGTAGACTTAAATAAAATATATAAATAAAAATAATAAATATATGAACAAAACTGGATAACTTGAGAGTCATTGTTACCAAACCACTTCAAATATCAAGTTTGTGCTCACTACAGTTTTGAGCGGCACAGCACAGAAACAAGACTATAACTTAGAAACAATATGAACTTTAGTCTCCAACTTGAGATGATAAAGTTAAGCCGGCAAACCTGTTCTTGTTCTGTCTTGCAATCCTCAGCAAACTTTTTATTATTGTTTATATTTTGTATCCTTTGTTGTTTCTTAACACTGCTCCACAAAAAACACTTTACGCTTACACAACTTCGTTGAGGTAACCGTGGCGTAGTCTTTTGTTTTTAAAAAGTTTGTTTGAACTCCTAGTAGGTTGTTAAACTGGAAGTAAAAAGTATATATTAATAATCAAGAGGTGACCTTGATTTTTACTACCGTCTTGGTAGGTATAAACTGTGTAAATAGTACAAATATAGAAAAATATCTTAGCAAAATTATTCATTGAAACTTCATGGACTCTTCATAATCTATTTAATTCCTTTCACCAGTTTTTCCAAAACAAGTCTGTGATGGAATGGTACTGAAAGAATTAACTGAAAGTGAGAGGCTTTGCGTAAAACGTACCTATGTATACTCTAAGTTTTTTGTTTGCAAAAAAATCGAATTTTACACTTATTGATATCCAAAAAAAATATTACTCCCTTGCGAATTCAAACGTCCTTTTTCCTTTTGCATGCGAGTAACTTTTTTATTCCTTGGGATTCTTGTGAATTCCTCCAAAGCAAGATAGAGACCTTCATCATATTAATTTTTCAGTTCACATAAAATAAGTAACTGCATAAGTATGTATATGTTCCATCCTAAGACTTATATATATATATATATATATATATATATATATATATATATATATATTTGTTGTTTTGCAATTAACCAATATGAGTACCAACGTGGAGAGTCAATATTAAAGAAAATAGGTACACATCCAAAGATGTGTGGTATACTAAAATCTTAGTTACTCTGCACTAGAGGTTAGGAATAAAATGAAATTTAATCGACTTTTTATTAATGGATTGTCAAATTTTATTAATGGAAGTCAATTTACATCACAGTTTATTTTTAATAATGCACAACCTTGCAGAGGTAATCAGATACTATTAGATTTACTGAACTAATGCAATGGATCCAATGTAATACGTCTTCGTCAAGAGTACACAGTCCACAACAAAACTCTATGTGTAAGTGGCGAAGACCGATACTTAATTATCTGATAAAATTGCTATTAGCGATAAATTCAGATTGAAAAAAGAGCGTTTGACTTCAACATGTTGGATATTTTGCGTCCTTGTATTGTAATATATTGATGAGTAACAAACTGTATTTTTCGTTAAATTTGAAATAAATTCAAGATACCTAATGTGTATCTTGTTAATAAGATGTTTTTAAAGATTAACCTAAATTTGTTAATAAGAAGTACGAAAAAGGCATTGAAACGTCACATTTATAGAAAGATGTTAAATAGTTCATAGGACACTTAAAAGTACTAAGCAGTTCCCTAACTATAAACGACTAACTCGCTAATGTTTTCGACTCTAAGCTAACAGCTATAATGAATTATTATTGCAACTGTCATTTATTTACTAACACACGATTTAAATAAATTGTTGTTTACTGATATTTAATTTTAATTTAAATTTATGGTTTATAAAAGCTTCATATACAGAGACAGTTAAGTTATAACATAACTACAGAACGAAATAAACGAGAAATTTTATCCTTAAACGAGGAAAAGAACATTTTTGGATTTTTATAAGCGTCAAATTCCACGAACTCCTCCAATCAAATTCTTCCACAATCTTGAGCTTGCTAGTGAACTAACCCTTCTGTGACAGTTCAGAGAGATGTAGTTCTTCCAATTTCGAAAACCTTTTTAGGGTGCATTCCAAATTTATTTTTCTTATAAACGTAATATTACGACTAGATAGGTTACAGTTTTCCTCGTGGGATTCGGTGTTACTTCTACAGTTTTTGTATTGATTCATTTTCGCCTAGTTCACTAACGAAGTTAAATAATGTAAATGCTATAAGTATCCTTTAGTGGTCATTTAAATAATTTCCTTCACCATTCGTGTTCTTTAAGTACTTATTTATGCAATTATACTTAAGAGTAATTTGAAACGTACATCTATGTGTAGACAGTTATAGACCGTTATAAATGTGAAATGTTATACTATACGATCGAAGAAGGTTGTCCCTTACACAAAAAGGGTTAATCTGATATCAATATTGATTTTATAAAATCCTTTGCCTACTGTAGAAATTATTTATTATATTATTTTAAGTTTATTTTAGATTAAAATATAAAAGTATTTTTTGAATAAAAGTAGAGTATTAATAAACGATTAGTAAGAGTAAATCATGCCGTAAGTCCAGATGTATCTAGATAAGCAGTGGTAGAGAGCAGAACTAGTTGAATCTGGCTATCGGAAAACTCAGTACTAGAAAAATCTAACATATATTCACTAGATTGCCAGTTAAACCAGCAAGTGGTTTAAAGATATGAGGACAAGAATGTAAATATTTTAGTCCGGTAGCAATATATACACTTAAAGTTCCATTCATTTTTTTTTAATGTATTCGATTTTATCGTACATTTCTAATAATATCTTCTGAAAAACATTGAGCAAAGGGGATTACTAAATTAACCTTTACACGTTTAAGAAGTGTGAAATTATTCTTAAATTAAAAACAATTTAATATAAAATAAATATATAAATTTAATTATTTAAAAAGAATGCAAGTATTGCTCAAACGAAAGCAATAGCTCAACTCTTGGGATCTTAGGTAGAAGAAAATACATTTCCCAAACAAAATCAAGTTGCCAGTTTACAAAGAATTAATATACAATAATTTGCTTCCGATACACTTCACGAGAATAGTGATAATTCTCAAGTAAAAAATTGTTTATATTACATGATACGGGATTGCCAATATTTATGGAATTCAATATAACTAAACACTAATACGTACGAGAATATATTTTATCAGCTAAAGATATAAGATATAATACATAAATATTTAAGAGGAAAAGTACTCGATCCGATAGAATCCGAAACTAGGTCTCTCATGTGGGTTTGTTGAATGCTACTTTTATACTACATAGACCTTAATCTTTAAACTCTTTCGCTACCAGTTAGCTAACAACATCAGCACGTGAGTGGACTGACGCTGAGAGAGCTGTTTGTTCCTTAATAAGATTGGTCAGATCCAGCAGGTGGTCAATCACAGAGCTGAGAGTTCACAACAAGTAAACCAGTTAGCTAACAACATCAGCACGTGAGTAGACCGACACTGAGAGAGCTGTTTTATGGATTTATCAACACGACCTTTTGGTCAGTTTCAACTTTTGGCAAAATTTGCGGCACTATGAATCCAATAATAATATATTGTTACTTCAAATATTTTTCTACATTAAAAGAATTCCCACACGTTCCAGCAGCACATACAATTTAAATTTGTATATGTATTTATAAACTCTGACAAGTTTTAACACAGGTGAGTTAATATGTTAAAGTATATTAAGATACTCATGGCTGGCAAAACGAGGTGCTAAAGTTGGCTGTGATAATAAAGAGAATTCCTGCCGCATCACACCACCAGGAAATCTCATGGAACAATTTATTCGAGGAATATTTTTTAAATTAGAGCTGACTTTGAAACCCACACTTGTTTACATTTTCAATTTTGGTTTTTTTGGGCAATTATGAAACAGGTCATGAAATATCCTTCAATTGAAAATACAAAATTCACAATAGATTAATTTAAACTGTGACTATAATTGATTATACTCATAGTTATCTGAAACAACATAACTATCAAAGTTAAACACGAGATAGACGATTTTCTTAGTAGTCATTACGGCTTTGTTAGGAATAAAAATAATAATTTAAAATATTTAAGTAATATTTTCTTGAAATATTTGTAGTAAATCTCTTGGAACTGCAAATAGCTATTTGACAACGAAATATTACACTCAATATAAATTTATGAATTAATTAAACAAGTTAAAGTTAAAGAATACATAATTGCTTCATGTACATTTACAGTATTTCAAGTTAAATAACCAAAATTAATACACAAAGATTCCATACGCTGCACCAAGAGGAAGGTGAACTGGAACTAAATTCAATACTTACATACAATCAATCCTTCCCACCATAGCTACGTTATACTGTATATAGAGAATTAAACTGCTCCACTGTGCTTAGAGATCGTGCCAACAACATCATAGTGCACACAAATGTGCAAGTATTAAGACAATGGGAATATATCTTAATATAGATAACACTTTATTTTGAAGTCTGGGTGTCTCTGATGTCGAAAAGATAAAACGATTTCATTTGAGCTTGTTCGTCGCAGACTATTTTTAGATTTCTACAGAAGAATATGAATCCTGATTCCAGGAATTAAATTTCTGACAGCTTCAGATTCCACACTAAGAGTAAGTTTGATTGTTGATTAAAATAATTTCTGTAAATTTTACTACAGTGTAATATTTTATTGAAAATAATAAATGTAATTAATTAGTTAGAATAATTCTCTATATTCAAAAAGAAAAATTCCTACTCGTTAGTTGATTCTATAAATTAAGTAAAGTAATTAAAATCTTCAAAACTGTAGTATCCAGCCCTGAAGTAAATGTTTACTACTCTGTAACAGCTGTAACCAGAATGTATGAAGTCAGACAGATTTAGCAGCTTCTGGTTTACGATCAAACGTAATCATATTGTACAGCTGGGTTACACTTCAATCAAGTATTTATAGGTTTATCCGTTTTGGAGGAGCCGAAAGTATTCTACAAGATAAATCTAGAATCAAACACATATTCTATTAATTTAAAAATAACATTCATCTAAACTTGTATATATTGTTTGTAAGAAATAAATAAAACTGGTATCAACAGGTACGCCCCATAAAACAACAGAAACTGTTTGCAAAAATTTGGAAGTTGATTGGGCACTCAAAATGTGTCTTTAACAAATAAGAGTATAAATAAATTCAATGTATTTTCATTTAATATTATTTTAAAGTCCAAGTGTATTGTACTCTTATAAAGAAAAGATAGGTTATTGCATTCTCATTCTAGAAATAGATTTAAAGTTCAAAACTTACTTTAAACACTAATTTAAAGTTAAATGGATAATTCAGAATTCAAAACAGCACAACTGTAATTGTACTGATTTTAATTAGGAAACTAACTTTTTTATGCTTCATAAATATTATTTGCAATTATAAAGTTAAATAATTTTATAAATTGACATTTGCTATATCAGGTTGCTAAGTAAGTTAAAACAGTCTTCTACTTTCGAGAAACCATTATTTGTGTGTCACTTAACTCAGTTGACATTTAAACTCAACAAGATATTTGTTCCTTGAACGATTTGTTTAGAACAATACATCTAATATTACAGTTATCCTGTGCCCTCTAGATGTCCCCGACTAGAATTATTTATGTAGTATGTGTCTAAACTCGTGACTGCAGATTTATCTCACTGGGTTCCTGAAGGCATGTCGACTTCAAAATTAAACGTCAAGTCGGTCAACTTGTCAGAGTAATATAAATTCTGCTTACGGCCAATCAAACTTTTACACACTTTCTCAATTCTCTTCTTTTACTGTATGAGCCAGTTTAAAAGTTTTACAGTTTACATAATTGTACTTGACCAAGCCTAGAATGTTAAAATACTGCCAAGGTCCAAGTACGGGAGTCTTACTAAGTCCGCTTCCCTTCATTCCGGGCCGGCCCTTTGCACTGTACAATCTATACTTTCCTGAGGACAATGGACTGTAACTGATACCCTGTGATAAAGTGTGTCCGTTTTATTTTTTGTGCGCTTTTTTGGTTTTCTTAAAAATATTATTTAAAAGTTAGTTGTATATTAAATCTCTGTTCTGATTTCATTATGAGCTCTCCCTATGCAGTATGACTCTGGTTGTGATTTTGTATTCATATATCTAAATTATGACAGATTCAAAATGCAAATAGTTCACAAGTGAACTAGATATATATCACCCAACCGTCCTTTTATAAACCAGTGGAATGAGGAAGCTGGTGTATTTATATCTGAAGCAAAAAAAATAAATATTTTAAAGATAGAATTACACTTTTAATGAATTCATTTTTGATCACTGTGGTTTTCTTGGTATTGTAAAATATTTTTAAACATATTTAATAAATAGTTTGTGCACACCGTCCATGTTTTCTTAATTCGCCTTAATCGACAGCAATGAGCCGCCACTACTGTTAGTGCGTTTCCAGGTTGTTCCTTTGTCGGCTCAATGCTATGAAATAACTTGTTAGTTATAGGAAAAAGAAAGTTTGAAAAAAAAAACTATGTATAATTTCAATATTTGACCATATTGTACAACCCCTATGTTGTAAAACATTTAGCATTTTACTGTTGAGTTAATGACGATAGTACTATCACTTTAAAACACATGAAATTCAATCTTATGAATTAAAGTAAACATGGTGTCTCCCCATATTTATTAGTAACACTACGTTTCTAGAACGGCAATCTGATCTCTTCCTCAGGTGATTAACTAACCTAAGACAATACTACAATAAAGGTTAAAATAATCCAATCATACCAGAGCGTTGTGATACGCATAATGCAGGAATCAGAACAAACATTTGTGCGTCTACTCCATGCACGCTAACTCTAAAACAAGCACTTAACAAAAACAAAACACTACACTAATTATTAAAACCTAACCTTAAAACTTAATGTTACAGATTTTTTGTATCACTGAACGATGGCAAATTTCCGGGAAAATCCTGTTTCCTTCATAACTCCCATCGCTAAAGACAAACTTCAAACTTATGGAGTAGTTAAAATCACTTTCTAACAAGACGTCTCCAGTTAACTGTTTAATTACTAATAATGATTCAAAACCTAAGTTAAATTATATTAGGTTTCAATAATATAACGGATGTAATTTTTGCAGCATGGTGTTTTACTTTTGACCTTTGATGTTCATAACTAGGACGGTGTGGAACAAGATATCCTGCCTTATCATTTGTTATCAAACAAAATCAACACATGTATCCCTTCTAAAATAGTTTTACTTGCTGTTTAATATATAATCTGTATGTATTTAGTTATTAACGTAAATTTTAACCTTAATTTCATATCTCATGCATATCAGTGTAGTAGTATAAGTAAAGAAAACATTAAACTGTTGAAATTATTCATACAAATTTAAATTGTAACAAGGTTTAGACACGTTTATAACTAAAATAGCAAAATAAGTTTTCCTATATTTAAACAGACTATACAACCATCCATAATAAAAATTGTAGAATAGTCTAGGAAAGTAAAGAACTGATTCATTTATTTCTTAAAACCTCCAAGAACATTTGGATGCTTAAAGCTCAATTATCTGTTTACAGGATGTAGTAATATACTATACAAACACGTGTAGTGGGATTAATTTAACTCACTCCCTAAATGTTTTTTGGGATGTTCTTTACCTACTAAAACATGATTTTGACTTGAAAATATTACTCAGGAAGTAATTTAAAGCTTCCTGATTTGAATTTCTGTTGGTACGTTTCATATTTTATATCCTTCAAAACACTCCTGGGCAGTGTTCAGTCATATATCTATTTACTCTTATAGATAAATTTACTTGTAAACACGGTATTTTTGTGAAATTGTGCAAATTACAAATATATATCGAATCTTTAATATTTTGATGTGCTAATTAAATATATTATAAAAAGTGAAACAGACAAGTTCAGTAAGAATATTTCAAAAAAATTTTAAAATTATAGAAGAATATTATTGGAACATTACCAGAATAACGTGTTGAAAACAGCTAAATAAATTAAGACTTTACCACTCAACGCGAGTACAAAACAACATCAGAGCGAGTCGTCAGAGCCAATAAAGTCGAGAGCTGGTTTAGAGGACACCCGTTTTACGACCAAACGTGATCCTGTTGTGGGATTTACTTTCACTTGAACTGGACTCACTTTATTGTGTCTGACCACCAAACACGACAACAGTAGTATTTACACAATTTTGTAAAATACAAAAAGAACTTTCATTTTAAAACTAAGAAGCAAGTATTAGTATTAAAAGACGTACTTGCAAACCAAGAGTTTGTATACATTATTAAATTTAAATTCTTGTGATAAAAACCCAGGCAGTTACAAATTAAACTGGTTTTATTAGTTATTGTATCAGACGTAGCGGAAAAAATGGACATAAATGTTTTAAGAGAATGAGTACTAAACTAAAATGTTAAAATAGAGTGCCCTCTTACAAACGCCTTAGAAGAATGTGAGCTCTTTATAAAGTAAACTCAGTTCATTAAAACTTCTGTTGGCTCAACTTCTGCTCTTAATTTGTACTGGACTGTTTTACACTCGTCCGCTGCATGAGTTCCATAAAGCTGATATATTCACAAATAATTTTAATAAGGTTTAAGATAAAAATATTACTATTAATATATTTGTGTGGTGAAATTGTATGTCAAATGGCACATTTTAAATTTTTTTTGTATTAATGAAAATATTATTTTATTAATACTACTACATTAACTAGTAACTGGATGAATTATATTAACACCTGAAGAGTAGTGGTTTCTTAAAAATAATACTGTTCTTTAGTTTTATAACAGAAGCAGAAAGAATTTCATCTTCAATTTTATCTTTATTTGCCAGTTACTTTCATACAGAAAATATTCATCCAAAAGTAGCATAAAGGCTTTAAGCCCGAGAAGAAAGAATATTGGTTTTATTTATACCATAATGAAAGGCTTGCCATTACTTGATATTTGGTTTAAAGGGTTTTTTCCTAAGGAAATGGTATACATTCAGTATTCCAAAGACAAAGGGGATATATTTTGCAATTGAACTAGTGAATCTGTGAAATGATTTGGGTCACGCTATAGTATGGAATTTGTCAAATATTTTATATAAATATTAAAAGCCTTGTTTTTGAAGGATTTTCAAAGAAAACCTGCGGATACCTTAAATGTTTCGCTAATTACTAGTATGTTCAAAATTAATTTTTATCAATATAATAGGATGTATGTCACAAACATAATAGTTTTTTATCTTTATTTTGTATATTATAGATGAAAAAAATCGTAATCATATTGAAAATTATATAAAACCCAATGCTCGTTTCACAAAATTCTATTATATGAGTGATTAGTGATATTTGAATAACGCTTTTGAGATTAAAATATGCGACGAATCCGCAATTATAATCAGTAACCCAAAAGTACTTTGATGGATTGTTTATGATTGGTAGTATATTACAGAATTAAATTCTGAATTTATACTTAAAATGATGCATACGTTTTACTTACACTGAATATTTTTCCTGAAAGTCAAGTGTTACTATAATTAAATTGGTTAGTAATTTAACCGCATAGGAGAATATTATACATTATTAGCTTTGCAACTCTGAGTATGTTATATTTAGGAGTCTAATATTGATTTTGTTTGTAATTAGTAGTAAAAAATTTACTGGTCATTATCTTATCCTCAGTTTAGCAAAAACTGTATTTATAAATAAAAGATTATTGTCGCGCTTTTGTTTTAGTTGCGTGTATTTTAAAGTCAGTGAATAATTTTTAACCAAATATCCTGCTACTGCTATTTTCAAGTAACAGTTACGAATATGAATGTTATGTACAGTTAGTGCCCAATGTTTTGGTTAGTATCTATTAGCAAAACATTGGGTTTAAAAGCTAAGGAAACATAGAGCATTAAGCTGATTTATGAGATAACCGACATCCTGACCAGTATTTTCATAGCGAAACCTCAAATAATGTAGAATATCTTTAGGTCAACGTGAAGAAAAAAAAATTAATAATAAATGTTTTGTTCAAAAATGTGGAAGTGCTATATGGAATACTTTTAAGCCTCCTACTGCGTACATATTCACGTTTACGGTATGCACACACATTTATAAACTATATATTATACTGTAGCTCTATTTTCATCTGCAGCAGTTCAGAAGCTATCAACTTATGACGGATTTGCTACAAGAAACTAAAGCACTACAAACTGCCGATATGATGGATGATCTAAGTTGTAAGTTGCTGGAAGAGATGTGAGAAGGTCGGAATACCTTACAATGCTTTTTCGAACTCCTCAATTTCTCCTTATGTAATTGGAGAGTACATATCTTGGAATGTGCCAAAGACATATTAAATTTACAATGTACTTGTTTCTGTTTAAAGATGAAATCAGTAAACGTGCATTATGTTTTCAGCGCTAAGGCCTTTATTAAATTAACTTTATTATTTGAATAATTCTCTAAAATGCTATGCCATATACACGAAAGTAAGGAGTGAATTTCAGGGATGCGAATATCTAATTTTAATTTAGTCGCAGCGTACTATAGCGGTTTTAGCTGAGTAGGAGGTGAGATGTTCTTGATAAATAAAGCGTCTAAAGAATTATAAAATACTCTTTCACGATGACCTTAAATAATTATTCTCTATAGCCCACTTGTAATATGGACTAAGACCAAATAATTTGTTGATGTTTTTTAACGTATAATCCATAAACATGTTATGTTTGATATTGTAAATGTGAAAGAGATTTTTTGTTCGTTTGTCTTTCATGCTGAAAATATTGAACAGATTGTACTAAAATTTTACATATTATTGTTACTTAATCCTTCCAGGGTACGCCCTAAAGGTCTCTAAAGATGCATTCAGCAAACAATATTATTAATTGAAAGAGCCTGTTAAATGTCGTCAACTGTTTTGGGTAAACATTTTGTAATAGGATACCCATATGATTCAATAATTTGACCTCTATTTTCAATTTGTTCTCATTTTTAGTGTGAATGCATAGAGTAAGCTTGGTATTAAAAAAAAATTCTTATTTAAAGCATTTATGCAACCGCTGTTGAGCACAGAGTAAAAAATATCCAAATGAAAATTTAAGGTTTAATAATAAAAAACAATTTTTTACTGTACATTATTAGCAAATAATAAATATTAGATATAAAAGACTAAGTTACTATCCAAATTTTACTATAAAACTTAACGAATGTTATAATACTCACCACATTTTTCTTTTAACCGGAGTAGGATTTTCAGGTTTTCATCATCAGGTAAAAATGCAAAATCAACTATAGAACAAAAAATACTTAGACCGGAGTAAATTGCAATGGCCATTATATACACTATTTTACAGATATTCTTGATCGCACCAATAAGGCAAACTCAAAATTGGCGTAGGAAACTTAATTTACTCGAACCAGCAGTCCTCATACATGTGCACATATTATGAATTAGCGTGCAAATCCTCGGATAGCGGCTAGTCTTCAATAAATATAAATAAATATTGATTTCTATACTATTATTTAATTATAACATATATAATGTTAGTAATTAATTTGACAGTAAGGTAGGAATACCTTACAATGCTTTTTTCGAACTCCTCAATTTCTCCTTATGTAATTGGAAAGTACATATCTTGGAATGTGCCAAAGACATATTAAATTTACAATGTACTTGTTTCTGTTTAAAGATGAAATCAGTAAACGTGCATTATGTTTTCAGCGCTAAGGCCTTTATTAAATTAACTTTATTATTTGAATAATTCTCTGAAATTCTATGCCATATACACGAAAGTAGGGAGTGAATTTCAGGAATGCGAATATCTAATTTTAATTTAGTACGCAGCATACTATAGCGGTTTTAGCTGAGTAGGAGGTGAGATGTTCTTGATAAATAAAGCGTCTAAAGAATTATAAAATACTCTTTCACGATAACCTTAAATAATTATTCTCTATAGCCAACTTGTAATATGGACTAAGACCAAATAATTTGCTGTTGTTCTTTAACATAATATAATCCATAAACATGTTATGTTTGATATTGTAAATGTGAAAGAGATTTTTTGTTCGTTTGTCTTTTATGCTGAAAATATTGAAGGGATAATACTAAAATTTTACATATTATTGTTACTAGTATACTATCTATATATGTATTCTTATTTCGAAAATCCTTCCAGGCTACGCCCTAATAGTCTATAAAGTTGCATTTCAGCAAACAATATCATTAATTGAAAGAGCCTGTTAAATGTCATCAACTGTTCTGGGTAAACATTTTGTAATAGGATACCCATATGTTTCAATAATTTGACCACTATTTTCAATTCGTTCTCATTTTTAGTGTGAATGCATAGAGTAAGCTTGGTATTAAAAAACAACAAAACTTCTTATTTAAAGCATTTATGCAACCGCTGTTGAGCACAGAGTAAAAAAATATCCAAATGAAAATTTAAGGTTTAATAATAAAAAACTACTTTTAACTGTACATTATTAGCAAATAATAAATACTAGATATAAAAGACTAAGTTACTATCTAACTTTTACTATAAACTTAACGAATGTTATAAAACTCACCACATTTTTCTTTTGACCGGAGTAGGATTTTCAGGTTTGTGTATGTATAAATTTTCTTGATCAGGTAAACAGGCAAAATCAAATATAGAACAAAAAATACTAACGAATGTTATAATACTCACCACATTTTTCTTTTAACCGGAGTAGGATTTTCAGGTTTTCATCATCAGGTAAAAATGCAAAATCAACTATAGAACAAAAAATACTTAGACCGGAGTAAATTTCAAAGGCCAATATGTACACTATTTTACAGATTTTCTTGATCACGCCAATAAGGCAAACTGAAAATTGGCGTAGGAAACTTAATTCACTCGAACCAGCAGTCCTCATACACGTGCACATATTATGAATTAGCGTGCAAATCCTCGGATAGCGGCTAGTCTTCAATAAATATAAATAAATATTGATTTCTATACTATTATTTAATTATAACATATATAATGTTAGTAATTAATTTGACAGTTTAAGTAATATACACATAGTCTGTGTTTACAATACAGTAACTTGAATGAAACAAAATAACCATCTATAAAAAATAAGATACCAGTATTACCACTAGTAAGAACTAGTAACATACTCTGACAGTTCTCATCGGCGAGTATGGGATGATCGTTACCACGACATGTCGAACTATGACCCTTATAAGTAACATCGAAATAAGCACTATTTATATTTATTTTTCAATTACTGTCCTCAATAAACTATCGTAATCGTGTTCATGAACCTGAGTGTGTTTAAATAAAATAATACGCTCGTATTTATATGGTATACATATGTACACTTTGCAGGCTGTCTTATCAGAAATACGACTCATATACGATTAGATAACGTGAAATGCTTGGTATAGTGGTAGAAATACCTTTTATATGCCTCCATCCAATTTAATTATTCCTCTTAATTTTGACACATGCTTTCCCAAACATTCTGTAATTTTAACACGTAAATTAAACTAAAGAAGATATCGGTTGAAAAACTCCAGACTCCAGACATTTTCAAAGTCCTGAGTCCGCTTTGACCGATCGTATCTAGGTAAATACATTTTTTACGAACAAACTCCAAGAGACCAAATGTGCTTAAAACATGCCTGTACACCTCTCTGGTAGAATTTTATCGAAATTATTTTATTTTACAAACCGATATGCACCTCTGATTGAAGTCCAGATTCCAAACCGATATTAATCTGTGTTATCTTGATGGGTACAGTTTTAATGGAAAAGCTCTTATATAGAGCTAGTGAAATTGGACCTTAAAATGTTATAGTAACTCTTTTATATTAGACAACTTTTAAACCAATCATTCGTTATAGTTTAGCTAGTTGAAATTAAAATGCCATCTAATAGGGTTTTTGGAGGCAAAATGACTTATTCCGAAACATGAATTTATGTTAGATTTTATGAAAGAAATGAATAATTCTTTCATACGCAAGTTTGCAATTCCTGGTAAAAGTGTATGAAAAGGGAACGGTACTAAATGCAAATATTTACAGTAACCTGAACTGTTGAAAGAGGGCGTCTGTCGAGTCTCAATCTCAGATATTAATTTCTATCTGAAGCGTTATAAAACTCTGGCTTGGAAATGTGTTTAAAGTTAAACGGAGATACTTACGTCAACACATATCAATATGTTTCTACAGCTAGCTAGTTCTAGTTTCATTGCAAGTAGTGTCGAATTACATATTTTAGTACGATTAAGCGGAAGTGTGTGTGTCCATCTTATGTCTATTAATGACTCGAAAGAGGTGTACTTTTATACGTGTGAAAAATTCAATGTCTAACAACCACTTGAAAATTAAAGCAGTAACAGTTAGAACGCCGTGACTAGAAAGTGAAGCATTAACTGTGGGACTTTTTACTGTTTTATCGAAAAGGTGATACTCTTAGTATAATTAAATAATTTAAGTCATAAGTCATTTACTCAGCCAAATTTAGAAACAATAATGCGTTAGTCAAGTTAATGGTAATGTTTTAAATTAGAATACAATGACAATAAGTACAAATAACTAGCATTGAATGTACACAATATATATTAAAACCTGAAGAACCGTACTGGACGTTTACGTAGTAATTATTTCTTATATTCACTAATTAAAACTATTAACTTGTCATATATTTATTTCATATAATATCATCATAGCAGCTTCCAAAATATGGATTAAAATATGAGTCTTAGACAAAAATTTTATTTTTACTACGTTTAGCTACAGAATTGAATGTACAGATTATAAATAGCTATACTATTGTTATTTATGTGTATTAAGAATTTGACCATTGCAAAACATTAATAATATTTAATTAATTAAATAATCATGCATTAAAGAAATTTTATCATGTATTATAATCAAATTTAAATTAAGATTGTTTAAATCGTATCAATTTAAAATGTAAAATAAACTAGTTACTTGTAACGATTACCTGTTTGTTCTATCCAATAGCCATATTTTCTGTAAATTTTTATTACTTTTCTTAATATATTTTGTAATACAAAAATATCTGCAAAAACTTTTATTATTGTGGTACGCAAAATAGAAAATGATTCTACATAGACAGCAACATATAATTTTCGCATAGCTTTTAGATGTAAGAAATAGTTACGAAGGATTACTTTGCGAACTATAATGACATCGAAGCAATCGATTGTAGATTAGGTTTGAGATTTTCCGGTTTGTTATATAAATAAAAAAATTCTTTCGCTTTAATAGAGCAGGTTTGATAGGAACTAATTGTTAATTGAATTAATGGGTTTTTGAGTTTTAAACGTAAACCAACAACAAGCTCTCTGACAATCAGTGAGTGAGTGACTAAGTACATGATAAATCCCGTCGTCTATACCGTCCACAGCCACTGCTATTTTAGTATTGATTTTCTTCTTATAAACTACTATGGTCGCCCTCTGATTACTTTTATGTACGTGGTCTGACGGTGCAGTCTTTCTATTCTTTCCGTATTTGGACAACTAACAGAGTTCATCTTTAAATCAGGCTACATGCAGAAAAAGGACTGAGGGGCATCCAAATTATAGTAATATGCTTGATTGATTATGTTCCCGAGCAAAATGTGTGGGATTCCCACACTGAGGCTGCAAGGTCATTGCTGCACTCTCTGCATCACTTTAAGCTCAATGACATAGATGTGAAGTTCAAGTCACTGAAGTTCAGAAGTCAAGAGAAGTTTTCGCGTTGGAAAATTGTGTAGATTTAATATTTCCTAAAGAATTTACCTCACACATAATACTAATCAAATTCTTAGCCCTTCTTTATCATTCTGTAGTCCTTGCATTATTAATCGTATTGTCTGTGTGTCTGACCATTTAATACTGCGTAAGATTTTTTATACCGTGTTAGTGAAGTCGGTCCGAACTTCTCAACCGTCTTGCGGTTCAGTTTATTGGTAATATCCATGCCAATGGTTCTGTAGGAACTTCTCTGTAGGAATTAACTGGTAGACAAATTTAACGTTTTAAATCCTTAATTCACAAGAAAATTGTGAATGATTTATCTTAATTTTTATAAACATACGTAAATGTTCAAATTAATATCAACAACATAATTATTCACTATAGTAATGGAGTAATACAAAATTTACACACAATCAGTAAATATGGAGTATTCTTCCAACAGCTGCGACTTAATACAATAGTATTAAGAAATATACTATGAATTTATTGAGTTTATGTTTGATAATCTTTCAACCTAAGTGAAATTATTGTACATTAAACTAACATTATTTACGATTAAAAATATTTATAATCCTATGGAACAGCATAGGTTGTGGCAAAGATGCTTCTCCAGGAAGCAATGATCTTCGGGATTTACAGTGGACAAGAGGGCGTACATACGATGTACATGCTCCTATTGACAGGTAGTATTGAATTGAATTAAATAATAATTTTATTTAAAAAATTATTTACATGCGTGCAAATTTACTATTAAATTTATATTGTCTTGTTACTATACTAGTTAAATGTTTACATAACAACATTAAACATAAAAATATTATACACATCAAATATATTGTATATTTGGACGTCTTATTATCTGGATAAAAAAGTTCATTTTTCACGTAGAAAGCGATTGCCAGGTCTTGGGCCTGTCAAACTAACCCTAATTAGATGCAGAGGCAATATACAAGCGCCCACTTGAAGGAATTGATAGTGTTTTGTTTAAATCATGTCCATATCCGTTCGTTTGTTCAATAACTCTGGATCGAAAAGTCCTACAGACTTAAAAATTTTCCACTTGGGCACCTATTTGGCTAAGGTACATAGGTTTTTCTTGGTTCAACGATGAAGCCCTTAGATTTTGTAATCAAACGAACTAAGTGAAGGCCATCAGTGTATCAATTGGTCTTTCTGTCTCCTGTGGAATAGCGGTTTATAGAATGTTCCTGGAAACTAGAAACTTAAATAGTGGATTTTAAGATGGCCTCCAATTTCATCATATATCGTCAAATAGCGCCTCCACCTACAGTACAGACATACCATGTCAGATGTCATTATGATGCCTTGTACCGTTAACTGTTGTAGAGTTGTATCTATACTTACGCCTCACCTTTTATTGTCAACTGCAACTAAATAAATATATCATATATAAGTAATTGTGCATGAATATGTGAGTTATTTATTAAAAAAATACAGAAAAATGGTGAAATTAAATTAAATTAGTATTGAAGCTTTGGCTGGTTTTGGTAAATGATGAATGAGATTTAGATTTACAACATGTGTTTTCGAGAACACTTTGATAATTCTTTAAAGTATTATATTACGTTACATTACATTATCCATTACGTTACAAATTACGGTTGTGGTCACGTAAATTTCAGTAATCAAATACTTTTATTGCATCAGAGAAGTTTCCAGTGACAAATGAACCATTTAACTTTTCCCTGTGAACCCATGCTATACGTGCTCTGCAGTTTAAGTATATCAGATCTAATTTATTGGATTACGGTACGTGCTTTTTAGTTTTATCTCTTAATTGTGAACCAAAGTTTCCACGAGGGGCTCTATCATCCAACTTATTTTAATTGAACTTTAGGTTATCTTTTTCATTTAATTGCCCAAGAAACAGTATTAACACCATTTAATGGTAATTGTTTGGATTTCACAGTCATACTAAAACTTTTCTTGGGAAATTTAAAAGAATTTAAAACAGTTATCTAGTTTTACATATAAAATTATGTAATACTGTAATATTCAATTTTGCAATAGTCTCAATACACTTTTTATATACATACTTTAATTTGTATTGAAATTTTTGAGTGAATGCTAATAAATTATATAATATTCAATTATTAATTATGTTGTCCTTTAGAGTTTTTCAACTTTACGTTAACCGTAGGCTGTGTCTACTTTACTAAGGAATAGGTAATAAAGTTATATATTGTGCTATTATGATAGTTAGAAAATTAAGAAGATTCAGTTTACATGATCTAATGATTACATTTGTGTGAAGTGTAAAGGCGACAATATCTGTTTTAACAAAATAAAAGTAGATATATTGTACAGTAAAATTAAAATGTGAAATTATTGTAAATAAATATTGATTGATGTTGTAAAACTGTTTAATTTACAATGGAGAGTTAAACAATAAAAAGATCAAGAAATATTTTAGTACTCAACATTTTTTGATTAAATTTGTTAGTCGTCGATTTTCTCAGGGATAGTTGGTCTTTATTTATTTTTAGCATGCACAGTCAAACAAATTATAAGTCCAATTGATAAAATATATCGAAATATTGAATAAAAAAATAAAATAATGGTTAAAGTTTAATTTTCCAAGTAGTATTAAAATTTGAAAGAAGTGATCAAAAGTCAAAGTTTATTTTTTACGATTGCAAAGTTCAAAATGGATGGTGCTAGACAAAATAATCATCATCTATGCTTTGACTACTTTAACTGAATTGATGATAACACATTTGAGTAACCATTAGATTTGTATTGAGATATATACCGATTTCGGAAATATCAATTAAAAATTGCTAAAATAATCGGACAGTTATTGTATTCAAAGTGGATTTACAAATAGCTTTAGAGGGTAAGAACTGTTATGATGAAGTTTTCCGATAACATTAATGATACATTTCACAATCTATTCACTAAGAACCCTTCAATCAAAATTGTATTTATATTAATTATATTTTGTTTAGTAAACACTCTTTAACATCATACACTATATACACAACGTATACATTATTGTTATCTTGGTGTGCAGGGCTGGATCTATCATTTCTTCTAGGGGGGGGCAAGCTTGACTTTTGGCGCCCCCCCCGATACCAAACTATTTACCATAAGTTTTACTACTATATGCTTTGTATATGGGGTTGAAATAAAATAAAACTTAGTTTGAATAAGAAAGTGTTATTTTAATGAAATAGAAATGTCTATTTTACAATTTTACATGAATCCAAAACAATACAATTCTTTTAGAAAAAACAATACTAACAATTATAGAATCTTTATCTTCCGAGCCTTCTTTGCTGCAAATGTGTTAATTATCTGATCAAAATAAATCAAAAGAAGCCCTTTCATGTTCAATTGATACAATGCTTAAATTAGTTAGTCTTTGCTGTTTCATAGAATTTCTTAAATAGGTTTTTATAAGCTTCAATTTGCTGAAACTTCTCTCTCCAGATGCTACAGAGACTGGAAGCGTTAGAAAGATTTTAAGAGCTACATATATGTTTGGATAACCCTCTTTCAACTTGCTCTTATGCAATATTTTGAGCAAAGATGCTGCTGTTGCGTCTTCCAATCCATCTTCCATATTTAAGGCATGAACTTTAAAACTCTCTATTTCATTCACAAGCTCTTCTTCATTTAAGTCACTGGCATATGTTGTAGCTAATTCTTTTGCTTTACTTTTCAAAGTTTTAAACATCAATTTTTTTATTTGATCCCCACACAAAAAAATTAAACTTATCAGCAACGATTTTTAACGCATCATATCTGTTAGTTTGCTCACTAATAATTCTATCACATATTTGAAAAAGTGATCTTTTGAAAAGCTCTTCTTCTTCTTCAGTAAAATTTGGCCCATCATCTTCATGTGTGTCTCCTGTCATTTTCTTTTTCTTTCTCTTTCTTGTATCCTTGTACTCTGCTGTTATGTCCATATTATTAGCTAAAAATGTTGCCTCATCAATTGCCTCTGAAACAGTTAAATCCCTAGTTGAAGATAATACATTAGAAGACCTTGTATGTTTCTTGCAGCATTGTCTACTGTTGTGTCCTCTCTTTGTAGAAACTTGCTAACTCTATCAATTTTCTTGAGGACTGAATACCAAAAGCATGTCATAATAACATATTCAAACCTTTTCATATTTTTAAGTAGCGATTTAGCTTCAGCTCTTGTTTCAGGAGATGAGAACTCATGGGTAGTTAAGTCTTCAAGAGAAGAGAGCACTTTGTCCATATGTTTATAAATAACCTCCACAGAATCAATCCTTGCTGACCATCTTGTTTTACTTTCTGATTTTAACGAAAGGGGAACATGTTGTTTTAAAACTTCCCACCTTGATGTAGAGCCATGAAAGAAGTTGTAGAGGCTGTTTATAATACCAAAATACGATTGTGCTTCAACACAGGCCTCTGCTGAATGAACCCCAACTAAATTTAAGGAATGGGCTGAGCATGGGACAAAGTAGGCCAGTTTGTTCTCTTGCACAATCCTTGACTGGACACCCTTGTATTTCCTTGTAAATAGTTTTAGATTTTATGACTCACTAAAACAGGTAAAGCTTTTATTGAAATTTTCATATTTTATCGAGAAATAAAAATTAATTTTGTACAAATGACAAAAGAATCGACAGAACCAAAAACGCCGGGGTATTACTGATACTTAGCCACATTGTCTAAAACTATTAAAAACCCTAACTGCGAGTATTTATATCTGTTCCTTTTACTCTTTCAGTAACACACCTATGACGTAATAAATGATAGAACATTTCTGTAGTTGGTTAAAATCCCAATAAAAACTAGACAAAGAAAAACATATGCATGTAACAAGTCATGTAAAAAATTATAACTGGCTTTGAGAACTAAATAACAACAAGTAATAAACACAAATACACTTTATTAAAAAGAGTATACATTTTATCCTGAGTGTTAGTGAAGCCTATCACTTGACGGGCTGAAAGAATATAATTTCTGTTCTGTCTTTCTTCATACAAATTAAACATTTGCACGCAACATTTGCATACAAATAAAAATTCTACACTGTTAACATCAATGTCTACGAAAGTGCATATCGCTTTATGGAATTTGGCTGAGCGTCAGTGAACATATTTATATTGGTGAAATCTCATCATAGTAACTAAATTATTAAACAAGCTGAGAGCAATTATATGGCATTTTATTTAAGAAAACAATTTTATAAATAATATATTAATTTTATAATATATAATATTTAAAGTAATACATAAATATGTAGAACGAGATGATACCACTATTCTTGGAAAGACAGACACTGATTTTTATTTAGTTGTCCCAATGTATTGGCTGATTGTAAACGTCATCCATAACAGAATTTTAAAAATGAATTTTCTTTATAAATTTAGTATGGAATACAATATCCAAATTTATTGGCTGAGCTCTAGTGAAGCCTATCAATCGAGGTGCTGGAATAATTTTATTTCTGTCGGTCTGTCCGGCCTATATTTAAAAAACGAAATTATGCTTGAAGCTTCATTTTAATATAAGCTACACTTGGATTTATGGTTGTGCATGTCACTCCAAGAGTCTTCATTGAGCGTTAGTGAAAATTCATACATTGATCTTGACAGGAATTTTCATGGCAATAAGATTATGAAAATAATCATTTTTGGGAGAACTTTTGAGATTTGTATATGGCTTTTATTCTTAGAGTAAAAAGAAAAAGTGGAAATTAAATTTAAAAATTCGGTGGCAAGGCTACCTTGATTTATACTGAAATAAAAATAAAAGTTATAGTAATATATAGTTACTTAGATATATCTCAATATGATTTTATTTTATTTGTATAATCAACAGCTATATTATCCTTATATTGAATATTAAAATGTTATCGTTGAAACAACAACACAAAAGCATTGCTAGTGTTATATCTTTGCATAAAACAACACCCGATGTCTAGATCAGTTTGCGCTCAATATACCTTATGTGGTGTAACCAAAAATTTGTATGATAAAAAGCCACATACGATAATAGAAATTTTTAACTTTAAAGCACTATTAAAATAAAAGGGCAAAATAATATGAATCACTGCTCTCAACAGAACAGATGTTATTAAAACCCATTGTGATGTCAGATCCACGTAACTAAACTTAATTTTGAACTGTTTCTGCTCTAAGATTTTAAAAGTTAAGTTTTTATTTTCTCTGAGAGGTAACCATTAAGGACAGATATAAACTTTGTAACAGTATGAAAATGTTCTTCTACTGCGTACCATAGTATAAATGTACATTTTTACTATACTCGATTTTTAAAGCTTTTTCTTTACTACAAGACATTTTACAACTACTAAAACGTTCTGAAAAATTTGGCCAAATATTCAAATCTGTAGTCAACATTTGTCTTTATTCCTAAAATGAGTGAATTTATAAAGTTTATATGAGTAAGCTCAATAAGGACCCAGCTAATTAACTATTAAATAATTCTATCTCGGACACACCGAATAGTTCATTATTAAATAGGCTTCTAAATATAGTATGAATAATTTTTCTTCTGATCAAACCAATAGACCTATCCCTCAAATATTACATGTTTTCTATAACAAAAGAAAAAAATCCATGAAAAGCTGTGTTGTATAGTAATGCTATAGTATAGTTCTTGTTAGTACAATGCTATAGTATAGTTCTTGTTAGTACAATAATAAAGTATAGTGTGAGCAGATGAAGCATCTTACAGACGTTTCTAAGAAAAATAAACCACTTTAATCAAAACCCAATAAAAAACAATGAAAGAGTTGCCATTAATTCTAACTCCCCTCTGCAATTTCTTTGTATTGTACTCTGTTTCACTATAATTTTATTTCTGGAAATAATTCCCTTTTGTTTAAAAAGTTTTAAAAAGGTAAACTGTATACTTGAAGAATACTTAATAACATTTTTTCAATTTTGAAAACAAATAGTTGTATTGTATTTAAAATCAACCGTCGTAATAAACTCTATTGTAATTTGTGTTTCCAATGACATTTTATTACATATAATTAAACAGTTTTGAAGACGTTACAAGTTAAATGTCATTATAGTCATAGTCTCATATAACAAAGTGAAAGTAGAGTGCCCTGCTTAGAAATATTTTATACATAAAATAATTCTAATTTATAATAATAATAATTTATTTAAATTTATATATAATATTTCTATATATATCTATAATATATATATATATATATATATATATAATATTATATTATATATATCTACCTTTCCTGATGGTCCTCTTCCGTCGTAATTATGTGTTAGTGAATATCAAATATAAAATATATAAAATTCGGATGCTGTATGAATTAAAAAGTGAAGTATTTTGGCTTCATACTGAGGCTTCATACATAAAATTTGCAGGCCAACCGCTAAACCAACCTTCGGTTTATGTTAAAAAACTATGGATACCAATATTAAAAATGCCTAATATCGAAACGATGTAAAAGTTTACTTTCAGATTTTTCGTTTCCGAAATTTTTGAAATCTCTTTAGACAAAACATGACTCCAGATTCCAGGAGTCAAGTATGTGATTTCAGATTTCAAATGAAGGTGGACTTTAGCTGAACTCAACATTCACATTGAATAAAACCTTCCCACCATAGCTGCGTTATGTAGAAAACTTGGTTTCTCCACCGTGTTTATAGATCATGTCAGAAGCATCGTGTGCACTACCTAAGACAACGAGAATATCTATTCATCTAGATTACTCTATACTTTCATTTTGTATTGTAGGTGTCTCAGATGTCAAAACGATGTAAGGAGTTTGATTGCACTGACAACTTTTTGGATCTCTTCTGACTAACATGATTCCAAATTTCTAGAAGGCAGGTCCTTGACAGCGTCAGATTCCAGATGCTAAACTGAGATGACGGTGAACCGGAGCTAAATTAAACATTCACATGTAATGATTGTTGGAAAAACTTATTTTTCAGAATTTTTCTTAATCTAGATCATGGGATGTTTTGAAAGATAATGGTATTTACTTCTTTGCATGTAAATATTGCTGAGAAATAAATAGTACAACTAATCATAATCAATCTGGCTAATTCAATGTATTCCCTACTTTTAAAGGGAAGCTAAGTTAAAGACAAAACGGATATCATGTTTAGTTTTCAACGGTATAATTAATATTAATTCTCCATTTTGATAGAAAATTTTGACTTTGCACAATTCCTATGTATTGGAAATTATAACTTTACGTGCACAAGATATTTGATATCAGTTATGGATGGAACGTTTGAAAATAAATTGCAGGAGTACGAAATAAAATGCAGGGCATTTATTGAGAATAATACAAATGTAAAAATTATAATCATAATAATATCCAGTTCAACATTATTTTAATACCTTCCTTAATTTAAGTTAAACCTTGATAAAATATTACATTTATCTTTACTATATTATGGGTAATAATGACTGAATTACGATGGAAGAGGTTATACAACATGCTATTTTTACCTTTGCGGACTTCATTTCATATGTTACAACATATGTAGACTTATATCATTATTGATATGCATGTTTCAAAAAATTATCCTTCATGTCTTTGTAATTGTTTTTACGATGTCAAATGATTAAAGGAATCCATTTTGTGTATTTATTTTTTTAGACATAACGCGTATACATGACTTTGAGTCAACAGAATTGCTCCAATAGCAGTAAAAGTGTGAACCAGCCTTGGTAACAGAACATACATGTTATGTGTTGCCAAGACCTTAGACACATGTTTTCGCACCTATTGTTCTTGTTTGAATTAAACAGTAACAATACCCTTTACATAGTTGCGATTTTTTAAAACAAAAAAAGAGTGATTATTAAGGTACATCAAGTACCTTAGAATTAAAATTAAATAAACACAGATTTACATTTTAGACTTATGTGCTTTTATGATGACGTAACGCAGCTCCCAAAATGTGTCAGTAACAACGTGCTCAAGATCTCAAGATAAACAAGACAAGAATTGTTGTTGATTGCAGTTTTCAAGACCCGAAACCTTTTAAACTGTCAAGAACAGAGTTGCCACGTTTTGTTTTGAGAGTTGTTGGAGGCTTTCTTCCTCGAGTACACAAACACTTCTTTCTCCCAATAATGTCTCCCACATCAATTCTTTCTGTTTAAAAATACTTCACTGCTATTACAGTTTATAGTTAAATGGAATCACGCAGTCATATCATAGACTATTAGGAAAATTATATTATTCACAAATAGTTCTTATTGCTAACATAGTTTTTTATTATAATTATTCATTAGACAGCTGTAACTTTTTAATTCTTTAATTATTGGATATATAATTGAGTCCAAGCATTGTGCTGATGGAAATAAATTAATATACATGGAGTGTTATCCAAAGTATATCCAAAGTACTTCTGTTTAATGTTGCTGGTGCGGTGCAAAAGTCACGCTCGTTTTATAATTGGGTATCGTTAAGATTGGAGAATGGATTTACCAATCAGTTTTCTCCACTACAATAATTTGAACAATAAATGAAATGTTGATTACAATCTAGCTACACCATGTAACAGTAAATATTAATGTTCAAAGATGTAAAGATCAAATGTCGCGATTTCTAACATTCATACATAGCACTGGAGACATAAAAGTAATATTTACTATACAAGCTGAGCTGTCATCATTTCAATCATAGTTCACACTACTACATGTTTAGTGAAATGTATGTTCGAAGATAAGAAATATAAAACGTAAAAACCCTCTTTCTAAACAGTTTAATTATATGTTATAAATAACAAAGTCATTGGAAATAAAAAAGCGCAATAGAGTTTGTTACAAGGGTTGATTATAAATACAGTACAACTATTTGTTTTCATAATTAAAGAAATATTTATAAGTATTCTTCAAATATACCGTTTATCTTTTAGACTTTTTAAACAAAAGGGACGAAAAAATTGCATAAAACAGTTAGACATGACAAGAAATTAAAGTTTAAATTTTAAGTTTAAGTATAAGAAATTAAATTAAAATTAAACATAAGAGGAAATTGCAGAAGGGAGTTAGAATTAATGGTTACTCTTTCATTTTTGGCGTGGGTTTTGATTAAAGTGGTTTATTTTTCTCAGAAATGAATGTAAGATTCTTCATCTGCTCACAATATACTTTATCTATCCACTAACAATAACTGTATTACATCATTACATACATAACACAAATTTTCATGGAATTGGTTCTTTTTTTACAGAAAACAAGTAATACCCTTACCTTTTGTTACATTTCAGTTTCCAAATCGACTTGATTACTATAATATTCATGAATGCGTTTCGTTATGTACTTGCATAAAACTTTTTTGGAATTACAAATGATTTTTATTAGGGACACGGATATACACTTTTTAGTTTTTTTTATAGATAAAGATGGAGGGGTGGAACTCAGGACACGTTTCTTGGAAATAGAAGTGAACTTTTAGACACTGATACAACTATACCCATTTCCCAAAAAATGGATTGGCAGCTCATAATTATTAAATATTAAGACCAATTATTTGAAAGGTCTTGATAAAAGAAGAATAGTGAAAACTAGATCTTTCTATCGTATCCCAGTTCAAAATGGCTGATCATTGAAGTTACTTAGCGGTGAATCCTGTTTTACAGTTAGCGGCAGGCCTCCCTTATCTGAGACCACTAAGTGAGATTTTATAATAATGCAAGGGATTTATTTAATGAAACCTATGCCAATCGCAAACCTGTATTTAAATAAAGACTTCAAAAAACTATCCAAGGTTTCCAGGAAAGAGGCAGCGTTAAAAACCATCCCTAACTTGTAATACTAAATTTAAAAAGTCTATTGTGAAAACGGCTTGATTTTACTATGGTCAGTAGTAGAGGAACTTAGTAGGAACTGAGAGAAATTGTAAAACTTTACTATTAATCGTAAAGCTATGACTAGTCAACATTAGGGTGAGTGACAGTAGACCTCAGACCGTAGTGGGTTTCAATAAAATCTGACCTGTTTGAAGGCAACGATTCACATTCTTTTGATATCTTTAACACTGTTTTAAGAAAACAAGTTTCTGCTGTCGTTTGTGGCTTTTGTAACTTGAGAATTGTGATTAAAACACTCAGAGTATATTACAACAGGTAGTTACAATGGTGACGAGACTTATGATGAGGTTTTGCCGCAACATAAAATTTCAGGATCGTATAGCGGTTCGGTATAAAAAATGTATAAAACACATTTAAAAGCATACTGTGATTTCTATTAGTAAAGTTTTTATTTAATTTACAAAATATGTAAACTCCACACCATTATTGTCACAGAGAACACTCTGTGACAAGTGTTAACAAACACTTGTCTCTTTTCTTTTTTTTTATCTATGAATACAAGTCGTATAGTAATCTCAAATGACTTTTTAGTTCGTTTACATTTTTATTTATTCTGCAAAATACTTATTCTGAAAATCTGTTGCCATGAAAGTTACCTGTAAGACAAATGTAGAAATGATGGTTAACGCTCAGTCAAGATCCATGGAGCGACATGCATGAAGTGTTTTCCATCGGCGTAATGTAGCGGGTACAGCGGTTATCGCAAGATAACCGCATCGAACAACGTCGAATATGGCTGCTACTTGGATGGATGATCGCTAAGCGATCCTGTACTTGCAAGCTATCCATTGGTAGTGGTTCGGAAGTCACCTTTAAGCCGTTGGTCCCAAGATTAAGTGTTAGATAGGGCTTCTAGCCCTAACTTCGCCTGGTAAAAAAAGATATCTATACTTTACTTCACATGCACCATCATAACCTAGTGTTTATAATGTAAAAAATTAAAAATCGAGTAAAATTTTAAGTGAATTTGCCAGGTAATTCAATGCCAATAGGCTTTATAGAGATGACAAGTGACACTCTCATTTTATGTTTTAACATATTCCCAATTCAGGATTGATTATAATGCGTTACAATTAAACTTGAACAACCAATAGTTTTTCAACGAAGACTTTATTTCTTATAAGTTAGTACAAACAACTCGATTCGCTAGTTGCACGAATGTTTCATTTAAGAAAAAGAAATCAAACTTTGTCACTTTAACCTATTTATACTTCGTAATCCAGTTGTTGTACACGTCCTTCTTCCTCTTGTTTGTATAACAATTTGGAAGTGGAAGAGAATATATCTATTTTAGGATAATGCTATATATTATATATTTAAATAATTATAAAATTAATATTTAATATAACATAATTGTTATGTAAGATGACAAATAATCAACTTTTTCATTACATTTGCAGACTTCTCTTGTAAAGTAACACCGTGTAAGCCTCTAAGATGTCTAAAAAGGGGGAAGTAAGTAAGTCATTAATCGCTTATATACCTTTATCATAACTACGGAAAACAGGTGTGGGCTCCATTGCATGCTGCTGACAGCTTCACTATTAGTTTATTGACAAAGCGGAAGTACACGTGACATGTTACTTAACAGGCTTTACTGAGGTTGCTTGTTAAAATTTATAGTGTAAAGCTCATTTTTATGAAGCAACATTCGTTACTATTACCTGTCTAAGGCTACTTAAAATATTTCCTTGTATATATATATTTGTTGTTTTGCAATTAACCAATATGTGTACCAACGTGGAGAGTCCAATATTAAAGAAAATAGGTACACATCCAAAGATGTGGTGGTATTACTAAAATCTTAGTTACTCTGCACTAGAGGTTAGGAATAAAATGAAATTTAATCGAATTTTTATTAATGGATTGTCAAATTTTATTAATGGAAGTCAATTTACATCACAGTTTATTTTTAATAATGATTACCTTGCAGAGGTAATCAGATACTATTAGATTTTACTGAACTAATGCAATGGATCCAATATAATACGTCTTCGTCAAGAGTACACAGTCCACAACAAAACTCTATGTGTAAGTGGCGAAGACCGATACTTAATTATCTGATAAAATTGCTATTAGCGATAAATTCAGATTGAAAAAAGAGCGTTTGACTTCAACATGTTGGATATTTTGCGTCCTCGTATTGTAACATATTGATGAGTAACAAACTGTATTTTTCGTTTAAATTTGAAATAAATTCAAGATACCTAATATGCAGTTAATAAAGAAGTACGAAAAAGGCATTGAAACGTCACATTTTATAGAAAGATGTTTAAATAGTTCATAGGACACTTAAAAGTACTAAGAAGTTCCCTAACTATAAACGACTAACTCGCTAACGTTTTTTAACTCTAAGCTAACAGCTATAATGAATTATTATTGCAACTGTCATTTATTTACTAACACACGATTTAAATAAATTGTTGTTTACTGATATTTAATTTGTATGGTTTATAAAAGCTTCATATACAGAGACAGTTAAGTTATAACATAACTACAGAACAAAATAAACGAGAAATGTTATCCTTAAACGAGGAAAAGAAACATTTTTGGATTTTTATAAGCGTCAAATTCCACGAACTCCTCCAATCAAATTCTTCCACAATCTTGAGCTTGCTAGTGAACTAACCCTTCTGTGACAGTTCAGAGAGATGTAGTTCTTCCAATGTCGAAAACCTTTTTAGGGTGCATTCCAAATTTATTTTTCTTATAAACGTAATATTACGACTAGATAGGTTACAGTTTTCCTCGTGGGATTCGGTGCTACTTCTACAGTTTTTGTATTGATTCATTTTCGCCTAGTTCACTAACGAAGTTAAATAATGTAAATGCTATAAGTATCCTATAATGGTCATTTATATAATTTCCTTCACCATTCGTGTTCTTTAAGTACTTACTTATGCAATTATACTTAAGAGTAATTTGAAACGTACATCTATGTGTAGACAGTTATAGACCGTTATAAATGTGAAATGTTATACTATACGATCGAAGAATGTTGTCTCTTACACAAAAAGGGTTAATCTGATATCAATATTGATTTTATAAAATCCTTTGCCTACTGTAAGAAATTATTTATTATATTATTTTAAGTTTATTTTAGATTAAAATATAAAAGTATTTTTTGAATAAAAGTAGAGTATTAATAAACGATTAGTAAGAGTAAATCATGCCGTAAGTCCAGATGTATTTAGATAAGCAGTGGCAGAGAGCAGAACTAGTTGAATCTGGCTATCGGAAAACTCAGTACTAGAAAAATCTAACATATATTCACTAGATTGCCAGTTAAACCAGCAAGTAGTTTAAAGATATGAGGACAAGAATGTAAAATAATTTTAGTCCGGTAGCAATATATACACTTAAAGTTGCATTCATTTTTTATAATGTATTCGATTTTATCGTACATTTGTAATAATATCTTCTGTAATACATTGAGCAAAAGGGATTACTAAATTAACCTTTACACGTTTAAGAAGTGTGAAATTATTTTTAAATTAAAAACAATTTAATATAAAATAAATATATAAATTTAATTATTTAAAAAGAATGCAAGTATTGCTCAAACGAAAGCAATAGCTGAACTCTTGGGATCTTAGGTAGAAGAAAATACATTTCCCAAACAAAATCAAGTTGCCAGTTTACAAAGAATTAATATACAATAATTTGCTTCCGATACACTTCACGAGAATAGTGATAATTCTCAAGTAAAAAATTGTTTATATTACATGATACGGGATTGCCAATATTTATGGAATTCAATATAACTAAACACTAATACGTACGAGAATATATTTTATCAGCTAAAGATATAAGATATAATACATAAATATTTAAAAGGAAAAGTACTCGATCCGATAGAATCCGAAACTACGTCTCTCATGTGGGTTTGTTGAATGCTTACTTTTATACTACATAGACCTTAATCTTTAAAACTCTTTCGCTACCAGTTAGCTAACAACATCAGCACGTGAGTGGACTGATGCTGAGAGAGCTGTTTGTTCCTTAATAAGATTGGTCAGATCCAGCAGGTGGTCAATCACAGAGCTGAGAGTTCACAACAAGTAAACCAGTTAGCTAACAACATCAGCACGTGAGTGGACTGATGCTGAGAGAGCTGTTTGTTCCTTAATAAGATTGGTCAGATCCAGCAGGTGGTCAATCACAGAGCTGAGAGTTCACAACAAGTAAACCAGTTAGCTAACAACATCAGCACGTGAGTGGACTGACGCTGAGAGAGCTGTTTCTACCTTAAAAAGATTGGTCAGATCCAGCAGGTGGTCAATCCCAGAGCTCAGAGTTCACAGCAAGTAAACCAGTTAGCTAACAACATCAAGCACGTGAGTGGACTGACACTGAGAGAGCTGTTTGTTCAGTAATAAGATTGGTCAGACCCAGCAGGTGGTCAATCACAGAGCTGAGTGTTTCACAACAAGTAAACCAGTTAGCTAACAACATCAGCACGTGAGTGGACTGACGCTGAGAGAGCTGTTTCTACCTTAAAAAGGTTGGTCAGACCCAGCAGGTGGTCAATCACAGAGCTGAGAGTTCACAACAAGTAAACCAGTTAGCTAACAACATCAGCACGTGAGTGGGACTGACGCTGAGAGAGCTGTTTTCTCTACCTTAAAAAGGTTGGTCAGATCCAGCAGGTGGTCAATCACAGAGCTGAGAGTTCACAACAAGTAAACCAGTTAGCTAACAACATCAGCACGTGAGTGGACTGACACTGAGAGAGCTGTTTGTTCATTAATAAGATTGGTCAGACCCAGCAGGTGGTCAATCACAGAGCTGAGTGTTCACAACAAGTAAACCAGTTAGCTAACAACATCAGCACGTGAGTGGACTGACGCTGAGAGAGCTGTTTTATGGATTTATCTACACGACCTTTTGGTCAGTTACGACTTTTAGCAAAATTTTGCGGCACTATGAATCCAATAATAATATGGATACTTCAACATTAAAAGAATTCCCACACGTTCCAGCAGCACATACAATTTAAATTTGTATATGTATTTATAAACTCTGACAAGTTTTAACACTGGTGAGTTAATATGTTAAAGTATATTAAGATATACTCATGGCTGGCAAAACGAGGTGCTAATGTTGGCTGTGATAATAAAGAGAATTCCTGCCGCATCACACCACCAGGAAATCTCATGGAACAATTTATTCGAGGAATATTTTTTAAATTAGAGCTGACTTTGAAACCCACACTTGTTTACATTTTCAATTTCGGTTTTTTTTGGGCAATTATGAAAGAGGTCATGAAATATCCTTCAATTGAAAATACGAAATGCACAATAGATTCAGTTAAAATATGACTATAATTGATTTTTACTCATAGTTGTCTGAAACAGCAAAGTTGTCAAAGTTAAACACGAGATAGACGATTTACTAAGTAGTTATTACGGTTTTTTTAAGAATAAAAATAATAATTTAAACTGTTTAAGTAATGTTTTCTTGAAATGTTTGTTGTGAATATCTTGGAACTAAAAATAGCTATTTAACAACAATATATTACTTTAAACTTTATTCCACAGAATTAAAATAAAAGTTATAAGTTACTTTAAGAATACATACTTCATGTATATTTTCAGTATTTCAAGTTAAATAACAAAAATTAATACACAAAGATTCCATACGCTGCACTAAGAAAAAAGGTGAACTGGAACTAAATTCAATATTTACATACAATCAATCCTTCCCACCATAGCTACGTTATACTGCATATAGAGAATTAAACTGCTCCACTGTGCTTAGAGATCGTGCCAACAACCTCATAGTGCACACAAATATGCAAGTATTAAGACAATGGGAATATATCTTAATATAGATAACACTTTATTTTGAAGTCTGGGTGTCTCTGATGTCGAAAAGATAAAACGATTTCATTTGAGCTTGTTCGTCGCAGACTATTTTTAGATTTCTACAGAAGAATATGAATCCTGATTCCAGGAATTAACTTTCTGACAGCTTCAGATTCCACTAAGAGTAAGTTTGATTGTTGATTAAAAATAATTTCTGTAAATTGTACTACAGTGTAATATTTCATTGAAAATAATAAATGTAATTAATTAGTTAGAATAATTCTCTTATATTCAAAAAGAAAAATTCCTACTCGTTAGTTGATTCTATAAATTAAGTAAAGTAAGTAAAATCTTCAAAACTGTAGTATCCAGCCCTGAAGTAAATGTTTACTACTCTGTAACAGCTTTAACCAGAATGTATGAAGTCAGACAGATTTATCAGCTTCTGGTTTACGATCAAACGTAATCATATTGTACAGCTGGGTTACACTTCAATGAAGTATTTATAGGTTTATTTCCGTTTTGGAGGAGCCGAAAGTATTCTACAAGATAAATCTAGAATCAAACACATATTCTATTAATTTAAAAATAACATTCATCTAAACTTGTATATATTGTTGTTTGTAAGAAATAAATAAAGCTGGTATCAACAGGTACGCCCCATAAAACAACAGAAAATGTTTGCAAAAATTTGGAAGTTGATTGGGCACTCAAAATGTGTCTTTTAACAAATAAGAGTATAAATAAATTCAATGTATTTTCATTTAATATTATTTTAAAGTCCAAGTGTATTGTACTCTTATAAAGAAAAGATAGGTTATTGCATTCTCATTCTAGAAATAGATTTAAAGTTCAAAACTTACTTTAAATACTAATTTAAAGTTAAATGGATAATTCAGAATCCAAAACAGCACAACTGCAATTGTACTGATTTTAATTAGGAAACTAACTTTTTTATGCTTCATAAACATCATTTGCAATTATAAAGTTAAATAATTTTACAAATTGACATTTGCTATATCAGGTTGCTAAGTAAAATAAAACAATCTTCTACGTTCGAGAAACCATTATTTATGTATCACTTAACTCAGTTGACATTTAAACTCAACAAGATATTTGTTCCTTGAACGATTTGTTTAGAACAATACATCTAATACTACAGTTATCTCGTGCCCTCTAGATGTCCCCGACTAGAATTGTTTATGTAGTATGTGTCTAAACTCGTGACTGCAGATTTATCTCACTGGGTCCCTGAAGTTTATAAACGACATGTCGACTTCAAAATTAAACGTCAAGTCGGTCAACTTGTCAGAGTAATATAAATTCTGCTTACGGCCAATCAAACTTTTACACACTTTCTCAATTCTCTTCTTTTATTGTATGAGCCAGTTTAAAAGTTTTACAGTTTACATAATTATTCTTGACCAAGCCTAGAATGTTAAAATACTGCCAAGGTCCAAGTGCGGGAGTCTTACTAAGTCCGCATCCCTTCATTCCGGGCCGGCCCTTTGCACTGTACAATCTATACTTTCCTGAGGACAATGGACTGTAACTGATACCCTATGATAAAGTGTGTCCGTTTTATTATGTTTTGGTTTTTCTTAAACATAAATTAATTCAAAGTTATTTGTATATTAAATCTCTGTTCTGATTTGATTAGGAGCTCTCCCTATGCAGTATGACCCTGGTTGTGATTTTGTATTCATATATCTAAATTATGACAGATTCAAAATGCAAATAATTCACGAGTAAACTAGATATGTGTCACCCAACCGTCCTTTTGTAATCCAGTGGAATAAGGAAGCTGGTGTATTTATATCTGAAGCAAAAAATATATATATTTTAAAGATAGAATTACACTTTTAATGAATTCATTTTTGATCACTGTGGTTTTCTTGGTATTGTAAAAATATTTTTAAAACATTTTTAATAAATAGTTTGTGCATACCGTCCATGTTTTCTTAATTCGCCTTAATCGACAGCAATTTACCGCCACTACTGTTAGTGCGTTTCCAGGTTCTTCCTTTGTCGGCTTAATGCTATGAAATAACTTGTTAGTTATAGGAAAAAGAAAGTTTGAAAAAAATACTATGTATAATTTCAATATTTGACCAAATTGTACAACCCCTATGTTGTAAAACATTTAGCATTTTACTGTTGACTTAATCACGATAGTACTATCACTTTAAACACATGAAATTCAATCTTATGAATTAAAGTAAACATGGTGTCTCCCCATCTTTATTAGTAACACTACGTTTCCTAGAACCGCAATCTGATCTCTTCCTCAGGTGATTAACTAACCTAAGACAATACTACAATAAAGGTTAAAATAAACCAATCATACCAGAGCGTTGTGATACGCATAATGCGGAATCAGAACAAACGTTTGTGCGTCTACTCCATGCACGCTAACTCTAAAACAAGCACTTAACAAAAACAAAACACTACACTAATTATTAAAACCTAACCTTAAAACTTAATGTTACAGATTTTTTGTATCACTGAACGATGGCAAATGTCCGGGAAAATCCTGTTTCCTTCATAACTCCCATCGCTAAAGACATACTTCTAAGACATACTTAAAATCACTTTCTAACAAGACGTCTACAGTTAACTGTTTAATTACTAATAATGATTCAAAACCTAAGTTAAATTATATTAGGTTTTCAATAATATAACGGATGTAATCATTTTTGCAGCATGGTGTTTTACTTTTGACCTTTGATGTTCATAACTAGGACGGTGTGGAACAAGATATCCTGCCTTATCATTTGTTTTCAAACAAAATTAACACATGTATCCCTTCTAAAATAGTTTTACTTGCTGTTTAATATATAATCTGTATGTATTTAGTTATTAACGTAAATTTTAACCTTAATTTCATATCTCATGCATATCAGTGTAGTAGTATAAGTAAAGAAAACATTAAACTGTTGAAATTATTCATACAAATTTAAATTGTAACAAGGTTTAGACACGTTTTCTAACTAAAATAGCAAAATAAGTTTTCCTATATTTAAACAGACTATACAACCATCCATAATAAAAATTGTAGAATAGTCTAGGAAAGTAAAGAACTGATTCATTTATTTCTTAAAACCTCCAAGAACATTTGGATGCTTAAAGCCCAATTATCTGTTTACAGAATGTAGTAATATACTATACAAACACGTGTAGTGGGATTAATTTAACTCACTCCCTAAATGTTTTTGGGATGTTCTTTACCTACTAAAACACGATTTTGACTTGAAAATATTACTCAGGAAGTAATTTAGAGCTTCCTGATTTGAATTTCTGTTGGTACGTTTCATGTTTTATATCCTTCAAAACAATCCTGGGCAGTGTTCAGTCATATATCTGTTGACTCTTATAGATACATTTACTTTTAAACATGGTATTTTTGTGAAATTGTGCAAATTACAAATATATATGGAATCTTTAATTATTTTATTGTGCTAATTATATTATAAAAAAAGTGAAACAGAATTCATTTAAATAAAAAAGATTTTTTAAATTATAGAAGAATATTATTGAAACATTAACAGAATAACATGTTGAAAACAGCTAAATAAATTAAGACTTACCACTCAACGCGAGTACAAAAGATTATCAGAGAGAGTCTTCAAAGCAAATAAAGTCGAGAGCTGGTTTAGAGGATACTCGTTTTACTACCAAACGTGATCCTGTTGTGGGATTTACTTTCACTTGAACTGGACTGCTCACCTTTATTGTGTCTGAACCACCACATACACGACAACAGTAGTATTTACACAATTTTGTAAAATAAAAAAAGCACTTTCATTTTAAAACTAAGAAGCAAGTATTAGTATTAAAAGACGTATGTGCAACCAAGAGTTTGTATACATTAATGAAATTTAAATTCTTGTGATAAAAAACCCAGACAGTTACAAATTAAACTGGTTTTATTAGTTATTGTATCAGATGTAGGGGACAAAAATGGACAACAATGTTTTAAGAGAATGAGTGCTCAACTAAAATGTTAAAATAGAGCGCCCTCTTACAAACGTCTTAGAAGAATGTGATCTCTTTATAAAGTAAACTCAGTTCATTAAAACTTCTGTTGGCTCACCTTCTGCTCTTAATTTGTACTGGACTGTTTTACACTCGTCCGCTGCATGAGTTCCATAAAGCTGATATTCACAATTAATTTTAATAAGGTTTAAGATTAAAATATTACTATTAATATATTTGTGTGGTGAAATTGTATGTCAAATGGCACATTTTAAATTTTTTTTGTATTAATGAAAATATTATTTTGTTATTACTACTACATTAACTAGCAACTGGATGAATTATATTAAACACCTGAAGAGTAGTGGTTAAAGAAATACTGTTCTTTAGTTTTTTAAAAACAGAAGCAGAAAGAATTTAATCTCCAATTGTATCTTTATTTGCCAGTTACTTTCATACAGAAAATATTCAGCCAAGAGTAGCGTAACCGGCTTTAAGCCCGAGAAGAAAGAATATTGGTTTTATTTATACCATAATGAAAGGCTTGCCATTACTATGATATTTGGTTTAAAGGGTTTTTCCTAAGGAAATGGTATACATTCAGTATTCCAAAGACAAAGGGGATATATTTTTGCACTTGATCTAGTGAATCCTGTGAAATGATTTGGGTCACGCTATAGTAATGGAATTTGTCAAATATTTTATATAAATATTAAAAGCCTTGTTTTTGAAGGATTTTCAAAGAAAACCTGCGGATACCTTAAATGTTTCGCTAATTACATAGTATGTTCAAAATTAATTTTTATCAATATAATAGGATGTATGTCACAAACATAATAGTTTTTTATCTTTATTTTGAATATTATAGATGAAAAAAATCGTAATCATATTGAAAATTATATAAAACCCAATGCTCGTTTCACAACAAATTTCTATTATATGAGTGATTAGTGATATTTGAATAACGCTTTTGAGATTAAAATATGCGACGAATCCGCAATTATAATCAGTAACCCAAAAGTACTTTGATGGATTGTTTATGATTGGTAGTATATTACAGAATTAAATTCTGAATTAATACTTAAAATTATGCATACGTTTTACTTACACTGAATATTTTTTCCTGAAAATCAAGTGTTACTATAATTAAATTGGTTAGTAATTTAACCGCACAGGAGAGTATTATACATTATTAGCTTTGCAACTCTGAGTATGTTATATTTAGGAGTCTAATATTGATTTTGTTTTGTAATTAGTAGTAAAAGATTTACTGGTCATTATCTTATCCTCAGTTTCGCAAAAAACTGTATTTAATAAATAAAAGATTATTGTCGCGCTTTTGTTTTAGTTGCGTGTATTTTAAAGTCAGTAAATAATGTTTTAACCAAATATCCTGTTACTACTGCTATTTTCAAGTAACAGTTACGAATGTGAATGTTACGTACAGTTAGTACCCAATGCTTTGGTTAGTATCTGTTAGCAAAACATTGGGTTTAAATAGCTAAGGAAACATAGAGCATTAAACTGATTTATGAGATAACCGACATCCTGACCAGTATTTTCATAGCGAAACCTCAAATAATGTAGAATATCTTTAGGTTCAACGTGAAGAAAAAAAAAATTAATAATAAATGTTTTTGTTCAAAAATGTGGAAGTGCTATATGGAATACTTTTAAGCCTCCTACTGCGGTAGCCTACATATTCACGTTTACAGTAATGCACACACATTTATAAACTAGATATACTGTAGCTCTATTTTCATCTGCAGCAGTTCAGAAGCTATCAACTTATGACGGATTTGCTACAAGAAACTAAAGCACTACAAACTGCCGATATGATGGATGATCTAAGTTGTAAGTTGCTGGAAGAGATGTGAGAAGGTCGGAATACCTTACAATGCTTTTTCGAACTCCCCAATTTCTCCTTATGTAATTGGAGAGTACATATCTTGGAATGTGCCAAAGACATATTAAATTTTACAATGTACTTGTTTCTGTTTAAAGATGAAATCAGTAAACGTGCATTATGTTTTTAGCGCTAAGGCCTTTATTAAATTTACTTAAATATTTGAATAAATCTATTAATTCTCTGAAATTCCTATGCCATATACACGAAAGTAGGGAGTGAATTTCAGGAATGCGAATACAGTATCTAATTTTAATTTAGTACGCAGCGTACTAATAGCGGTTTTAGCTGAGTAGGAGGTGAGATGTTCTTGATAAATAAAGCGTCTAAAGAATTATAAAATACTCTTTCATGATGACCTTAAATAATTATTCTCTATAGCCCACTTGTAGTATGGACTAAGACAAAAATAATTTGTTGTTATTCTTTAACATATGAATCCATATACATGAAATGTTTGATATTGTAAATGTGAAAGAGTCTTTTTGTTAGTTTGTCTTTCATGCTAAAACTATTGAACGGATTGTACTACAATTTCACATATTATTGTTACTAGTATTATATAGATTTATTCTTATTTCGAAAATCCTTCCAGGCTACGCCCTAATGGTCTATAAAGTTGCATTTCAGCAAACAATATCATTAATTGAAAGAGGCCTGTTAAAATGTCATCAACTGTTCCGGGTAAACATATTTGTAATAGGATACCTATATGTTCCAATAATTTGACCACTATTTTCAAATTGGTTCTCATTTTAGTGTGAATGCATAGAGTAAGCTTGATAATAACAACAAAACTTCTTATTTAAAAGCATTTATGCAACCGCTGTTGAGCACAGAGTAAAAAAAAATATCCAAATGAAAATTTAAGGTTTCATTACAATAAAACTACTTTTTAACTGTACATTATTAGCAAATAATAAATACTAGATATAAAAGACTAAGTTACTATCTAACTTTTACTATAAACTTAACGAATGTTATAAAACTCACCACATTTTTCTTTTGACCTGAGTAGGATTTTCAGGTTTGTGTATTTATAAAATTTTCTTGATCAGGTAAAAAGGCAAAATCAAGTATAGAACAAAAATAATAAGACCGGAGTAAATTTCAAAGGCCAATATGTACACTATTTTACAGATTTTCTTGATCACGCCAATAAGGAAAACTGAAAATTGGCTTAGGAAACTTAATTCACTCGAACCAGCCAAGTCCTCATACACGTGCACGTATAAATGAATTAGCGTGCAAATCCTCGGATACTGGCTAGTCTTCAATAAATATAAATCAATATTGATTTCTATTGTATTATTTAATTATAACATATATAATGTTAGTAATTAATTTGACAGTTTTAAGTAATATACACATAATCTGAGTTTACAATATCATGAAACAAAATAACCATCTATAAAAAATAAGACACCAGTATTACCACTAGTATGAACTAGTAACATACTCTGACAGTTCTTCTCATCGGCGAGTATGGGATGATCGTTATCTCCGACATGTCGAACTATGACCCTTATAAGTAACATCGAAATAAGCACTATTTATATTTATTTTATCAATTACTGTCCTCAATAAACTATCGTAATCGTGTTCATGAACCTGAGTGTGTTTTAAATAAAATAATACGCTCGTATTTATATGGTATACATATGTACACTTTGCAGGCTGTCTTATCAGAAATACGACTCGTATACGATTAGATAACGTGGAATGCTTGGTTTATACTGGTAGAAATACCTTTTATATGACCTCCATCCAATTTAATTATTCCTCTTAATTTTGACACACGCTTTCCCAAACATTCTGTAATTTTAACACGTAAATTAAACTAAAGAAAATATCGGTTGAAAAACTCCATACTCCAAACATTTTCAAAGTCCTGAGTCCGCTTTGATCGATCGATCGTATCTCGGTAAATAAAGTTTTTTACGAACAATCTCCAAGAGACCAAATGTGCTCTAAAAACATGCCCGTACACCTCTCTGGTAGAATTTTAAGGAAATTATTTTATTTTACACACCTATATGCACCTCTGATTGAAGTCCAGATTCCAAACCGATATTAATCTGTGTTATCTTGATGGGTACAGTTTTTAATGGAAAAGCTCTTATATAGAGCTAGTGAAATTGGACCTTAAAATGTTACAGTAACTCTTTTATATTAGACAACTTTTAAACAAATCATTCGTTATAGTTTTAGTCAATTAAAATTAAAATGCCACGTAATAGATTTTTGGAGGCAAAATGACTTATTCCGAAACATGAATTTATGTTAGATTTTATGAAAGAAATGAATAATTCTTTTATTACGCAAGTTTGCGATTCCTGGTAAAAGTGTATGAAAAGGGAACGTTACTAAATGCTAATATTTACAGTAACCTGAACTGTTGAAAGAGGGCGTCTGTCGAGTCTCAATCTCAGATATTAAGTTCTATCTGAAGCGTTATAAAACTCTGGCTTGGAAATGTGTTTAAAGTTAAACGCGAAGATTCTTACGTCAAGACATATCAATATGTATCTACAGCTAGCTAGTTCTAGTTTTATTGCAAGTAGTGTCGAATTACATATTTTAGTACGATTAAGCGGGAAGTGTGTATGTGTCCATCTTATGTCTATTAATGACTCGAAAGAGGTGTACTTTTATACGTGTGAAAAAATTCAATGTCTAACAACCACTTGAAAATTAAAGCAGTAACAGTTAGAACGCCGTGAGACTAGAAAGTGAAGCATTAACTGTGGGACTTTTTACTGTTTTATCAAAAAAGGTGATAATCTTAGAAAAATTAAATAATTTAAAATATAAGTCATTTATTCAGCCAAATTTAGAAAAATTAATGCGTTAGTCAAGTTAATGGTAATGTTTTTTAAAATACGTAGAATACAATGACAATACGTACAAATAACTAGCATTGAATATACACAATATATATTAAAAACCTGAAGAACCGTACTGGACGTTTACGTAGTAATTATTTGTTATTTTCAAAAAATTAAAACTGTATTACTTGTCATATATTTTATTTCATATAATATTATCATAGCGGCTTCAGAAATATGGATTAAAATATTAATCTTAGACAAAACTTTTATTTTACTACGTTCAGCTACAGAATTGAATGTTGAGATTATAAATAGCTATACTAATGTTATTTATGTGTATTCAGAAATTGACCATTAAATCCAATTAATTTCAAATGTAAAGTGGTTACTTGTAACCATTACCTGTTTGTTCTACCCAATAGTCAAATAATTTTCTGTAAATTTTTATTACTTTTCTTAGTATATTTTTAAATACAAAAATATCTGCAAAAATTTTACTATTGTGGTACGCAAAATAGAAAATGATTCTACATAGACAAGCAACATAATAATTTTCGCATAGTTTTTTTAGATGTAAGAAATAGTTATGAAGGATTACTTTGCGAACTATAATATCGACGAAGCAATCGATTGTAGATTAGGTTTGAGATTTTCCGGTTTGCTGTATAAATAACAAAAATTCTTTCGCTTTAATAGACCAGGTTTTGATAGGAACTAATTATTAATTGAATTAATGGGTTTTTCAGTTTTAAACGTAAACCAACAACAAGTTCTCTGGCAATCAGTAAGTGAGTGACTAAGTACATTGATAAATCCCCGTCGTCTATACCGTCCACAGCCACTGCTATTTTTAGTATTGAATTTTCTTCTTATAAGCTACTATAGTCGCCCTCTGATTACTTTTATAGTATGTGGTCTGACGGTGCAGTCTTTCTATTCTTCCCGTATTTGGACAACTAAACAGATTTCATGTTTAAGTCAGGCTACAATGCATAAAAAGGACTGAGGGGCATCCAAATATATAGTAATATGCTTGATTGATTATGTTTCCGAGCAAAATGTGTGGGAATTCCCACACTGAGGCTGCAAGGTCATTGCTGCACCCTCTGCATCACTTTAAGCTCAATGACGTAGATGTGAATTTCAAATCACTGAAGTTCAGAAGTTCAAGAGAAGTTTTTCGCGTTGGAAAATTGTTTAGATTTCATATTTCCTAAAGAATTTACTACACACATAATATTAATCAAATTCTTAGCCCTTCCTTATCATTCTGTAGTCTTTGCATTATTTAATCGTAATTGTCTGTGTGTCTGACCATTTAAATACTGCGTAAGAATTTTTTATAACGTGTTAGTGAAGTCGGTCCGAACTTCTCAACCGTCTTGCGGTTCAGTTTATTGGTAATATCCATGCCAATGGTTTCTGTAGCAACTTCTCTGTAGGAATTAACTGGTAGACAAATTTAAATGTTTTAAATCCTTAATTCACAAGAAAAATTGTGATGATTTATCTTAATTTTTTATAAACATACGTAAATGTTCAAATTAATATCAACAACGTAATTATTCACTATAGTAAATGGAGTAATACAAAATTTACACACAAACAGTAAATATGGAGTATTCTTCCAAACAGCTGCGACTTAATACAATAGTATTAAGAAATTATATTATCAATTTTATTGAGTTTTATGTTTGATAATCTTTCAACCTAAGTGAAAATTATTGTACATTAAACTAACATTATTTACGATTAAAAATATTTATGAATCCTATGGAACAGCATAGGTTTGTGGCAAAGATGCTTCTCCAGGAAGCAATGATCTTCGGGATTTACAGTGGACAAGAGGGCGTACATACGATGTACATGCTCCTATTGACAGGTAGTATTGAATTGAATTAAATAATAATAAAAAAAAATATTTACATGCGTGAAAATTTACTATTAAATTTATATTGTCATGTTAACTATACTAGTTTAAATGTTTACATACCAACATTAAACACAAAAAATTATACACATAAAATATATTGTATATTTGGACGTGTTATTATCTGGATAAAAAAGTTCATTATTCACGTAGAAAGCAATTATAATTCCTATGGAACAGCATAGGTTGTGGCAAAGATGCTTCTCCAGGAAGCAATGATCTTCGGGATTTACAGTGGACAAGAGGGCGTACATACGATGTACATGCTCCTATTGACATGGTAGTATTGAATTGAATTAAATAAATAAAAAAAAAAATATTTACATGCGTGAAAATTTACTATTAAATTTATATTGTCTTGTTACTATATACAATTTAAATGTTTACATACCAACATTAAACACAAAAAATATTATACACATAAAATATATTGTATATTTGGACGTGTTATTATCTGGATAAAAAAGTTCATTATTCACGTAGAAAGCAATTATAATCCTATGGAACAGCATAGGTTGTGGCAAAGATGCTTCTCCATGAAGCAACGATCTTCGGGATTTACAGTGGGCAAGAGGGCGTACATACGATGTACAATGCTCCTATTGACAGTAGTATTGAATTGAATAATAATAAAAAAAACAATTATTTACAATGCGTGCAAATTTACTATTAAATTTTATATTGTCTTCTTACTATACTAGGTTAAATGTTTTACATACCAACATTAAACACAAAAAATATTATACACATAAAAATATATTGTATATTTGGGACGTGTTATTATCTGGATAAAAAAATTCACGTAGAAAGCGATTGCCAGGTCTTGGGCCTGTCAAACTAACCCTAATTAGATGCAGATGCAATATACAAGCGCCCACTTGAAGGAAATTGATAGTGTTTTGTTTTAATCATGTCCATATCCGTTCGTTTGTTCAATAACTCTGGATAGAAAAGTCCTACAGACTTAAAAATTTTCCAACTTGGGCACCTATTTGGCTAAGGTACATAGGTTTTTCTTGGTTCAACGATGAAGCCCTTAGATTTTGTAATAAAACGATATAAGGAAAGCCCATCAGTGTATCATTGGTCTTTCTGTCTCCCTGTGGAATAGTGGTAGAATGTTCCTGGAAACTAGAAACATAGATAGTGGATTTTTAAAGATGGCCGCCAATTTCATCATATATCGTCAAATAGCGCCTACCGATACCTACAGTAACAGACATACTCGAATGTCAGACTAGTCATTATGATGCCCTTGTACCTATTAACTGTTGTAAGGGGTTTAGTATCTATACATTAACGCCTGCATCCTTTTAATGTCAACTGTTACAACTAAATAACATATATCTATGAATATAAGTAGATTGTGCATTGAATATGTTGAGTTATTTATTCATAACATGCTAGAAATAAAATGGTTGAGAAATTTGTAAATTAAATTAGTATTTGAAGCTTTGGGCTGGGCTTTTGGTCAAAAGAATGAATGAAGATTTTAGATGTTACATTACAAAAACATGTAGTTTATATCTTATTCGGAGATACACTTTTGATTAATTCTATTATAAGTATTATATTCACGTTAGCTATTCCATTCTCCCATTTACGTTTATTTTACAAATTACGAGTTGTGGTCACGTGGAAATTTCCAGTAATCAATATACTTTTATTGGCATCAGAAGAAGTTCTTCCAGTGACAAATGAACCATTGTAAAACTTTTCCCCTGAGTGAACCCAAGCTATACGTGCCCTCTACCAGTTTAAGTTATATCAAAGATCTAATTTATTGGATTAACGGTATCGTGGCTTTTTAGTTTATCTCTATCTCTTTAACTTGTGAAACGCACCAAAGTTTCCACGATGGGGCTCTATCATCCAACTT
>NW_025776946.1:0-58295 GCF_021130785.1 Homalodisca vitripennis | reverse complement strand
TTGTTCTCACACGAACTCCACTTTCTCAGAGTCTCCGCGTGAGTTATAACCGTGTACTTGGATGATATATTTCCCTCCTGGAACTTGCTTGCAATCCTTAATGTGTTACGACGTTAAAGCGTGTACGGCAGAGTAAAGTTGCTAACAAGGTCTTATTTACAGTGTGTTTCTAATTTTATCCACCCTGAATGTACTGGGAAACTATAAGAGATTAAATGGGGAAAGTTGTGCTTAATTAAAAAGACTAAGAAATCAATGAGATTAAGTTGATTATTGGTTGCGTCGTTTACTACAAGTTTCAATGTGTTGTTAAAAGTGGTTTTGGTCAAAGATTTAAAGTGTCACGGCTTTAGAAGCTCTTCTATTTTCTGATACTATCTCTCTCCCTCCCATTTAACGTGCTGGAGTCTGCTTATTAATTAAATTATTAATATTCTGTAAATAAACCCGAATTACCAATACAGTAAGTTAGTACTCATGAATATTTTAGTAAAATAAGCATTGAAACAAATAAACATATTCTTGGCAGTTCTTTTATTATACCCATTATGAGCTACAGCCTATGAAAATTATAAAAAATAACTCGTTATCTAACATGTCTAATGTTTAATTACCGTAGTGTGTGTAATTACAAAAACCAATCACGTTATCGTTAAGTGATCAATTATTATTGTTTTATTTTAAAATTCTTAATTCATATCTTTTATTGTCACTAAAAAGTAGCTGAACTCTTCTATTTTACTTGTTCGAGTAAATTTAGCAGTTTTTCAAATACCAGTAGTGGACACATTTAAAATGACAGTCATAATACAGGGTGTAAATAAAGTCCTGCACAGGTATAATATTTTCTGAACGATAACAGATAAATCAACAAGATTACGTACATAAACACTACACCTACAAATCTACTTTTTGAAGGAACTATCAGTTTTCTGTAATATCATGGGGACGTCCCGCAAGGATTCAGAAGGAAATATTAAATAGGAGCATAGGTTCAATATGCACATCATTTTAAAGGGCTTATCTAGCAGAGTTTTAATGCCGCAATAAACCGCACTCAAAAAAGATTGATCCAGTACAAAATAGCGGCTGTTCAAAGGTTTTATTTTTAAAAAGATGTTTACTTACCAAATGTCGTACTATCGGAAAGGGTGGACCAGTTCATCAAAATTCCTGGAAGTGAAGGGATAAATATTGCTTTGTTGAAAACAGACGAGTTGAAATCCCTGTACTTCGAAATCCACATAACACTAGAGGACTGCCTAGAATCAAATAGTAATTTAACTGTTATATAACAGTATTTCGTACATCGTATACGAGTATATTAGAGTATATTTAATCGTATCATGATCGTGTACGATAAACTACAACCACAGAAGTGTTGGCGTGAACAGGAGAGGCGGTTGAACAAGTTGGTGTTGTCTCATTTGTATTCCCCACGACTTGCTCAATTTATCAAGCTTATCAGCTTCTGGTACTTTAGAAAAAAGCTTAACTTTCCACAATGGTTGGAGACTTCTGCTCGTATTTAGCACATTTAATAACTAAAGAATAATTCTGATTTGAATAAATAATAATGAAAAAATTACAAGTAAATTGTTAATTTTGTGTTATTTTCGAATAGAAGCTCTACTAAATGGCGCTGAATACTCCCTTCTGATTTAGAAACACTTTAAATTAGGAATTATAAATCACCTGTAACACTTCTATTGTTCCTTTACTCGAACTATACATATTTCAAAATCAGAGAATTCACCTTTCAGGTCCTAGGTTAAGGTAAATTAAATAAGTAACAGAACATGTATTAGAACTACCTTCTGGACTAAATTACGTAATTAAATTTATGTATGATTAAAAATTTATACTGCTTATAAGTTTATAAAATTATAAACGACATCTTTTTCACTTCTTAGTACGTCAAGATTAATTTTGATACTGGTACTTTTCAAAATACTTTACCATATTGATAATTTAGGAATATTTCACTATTTCATATTAAAGGTTTTATATTAAGCGATTGTATTTATTAAACAATTCTCTATACAAACAGATTCATATGAAAGTAGCTTCTTTTACCTGAATTGTTGAAATGAAAGAAATGTGATTGTGGAGACATGCACAATTTTAAAATAAAGGGCTTAACTGTCATTGCCCTAAATCAGCCATTTCCATCAGACGAGATTTTATAGAGAGCTAAAGCAGATATTGTTGGATATATATACATTCAGAAAGTGATGTAGTGGATATTCCATATTTAAACTGTGGGAGGGAATACTAAATAGCCTGTTTGATTATACAATGTTCACATTCCTACGTGAACGTCACAATGTGATCTGTACGGGACTGTATGTGTATTATTTGTGATTATTATAGCTTATGATTTTTTTTAAAGTATGGGATACAACATACTTCATTGTCTTAAACGGATCTGAGCAGCTCTATATCATAACTAATTAATTATCACGGGTAAGTTAGGCCTCGTATTATCCTTTGAGCCAAAAGAAAGACATATAAAGTAGTATATATTGGCCTGGTTAGTAAATCGAGTAAGAATGTTTAATACTCAGCGAAAAGTAAGTACTAATAAACACTTTTACAACAAAGTTTTTCTATAATTTTACTGTATTATCAAAAAATCACAACTAATAAAGTTTTTCTTTTATAACTAAATGAGAACAAACGCTTATGATATGTATTACAAACAGAGATGACTAAATGAATGAAAATTCTAAAATAATGAATACAATATAATTGTGTTTCTTGACGTTAACAGCTGAGGATATTTGGCTATGACAACGAGATTGGCATGCATTTTGGTTGAGACGAATCAGTAATTTTCAATACACATGTAACTGGTAACAGTGTTGTACTTGGTGTGTAGAGAGGGATTCAGACACACCAGACACTAACGGACTACTTACGTGCGGGCTACTATAGTTTATGTGTAATGACAGGGTAAGACGGTCGATGGAGAGTCGATCTCGAGGGTAGGATAATGTTTATCGCGGTCTGTGTTCATGTGACCATTGTGTAGGGCTCTTGCCTTTAATTTGGACTTTGTCCGACATACAAATATATCATTATGTACGGTTTCAGTTCAAAGCCATAGAATAGAGGTAGTTTATTCATATTTATACGTCCAACTATCTCTAAACTTATATAAGAAATATAAATACTCGTAACTCAAAAATGTTTTTTCCCGTCAATGCTGATACCTTAACAACTGATTGCGTACAGTGATGTAATATTTGAATAAATTTACAAAAAACAACTTAAAAATAATTTATAGGACCAAAAGTTTGGTTTGTAGTGGAAATAATTGCTACACGGGTAACAAAAAAAACTATGTAGAAATGACGTACGAAAACGGGTTGTTATAAGGTCATTCAAAATATTAATTCCTCCTGCAGAAAACCAAGCGGAATTATATAATATTTCCCACATTTTTTAAAATCATTTCATGCGCCGTCATTGTAATTATTATTAAATTATATCAGCCAATACACGCAAAGTGAGACGACACAAAGCCAGAAAAACAGACTTCACTGCGATTGCATGCAATATTTAAAGTCTATGAATTATTTTACGTGTTAAATTACTTTGTTACATGTTAAAATGTCACATGATTATGCTCAATTTGTTTACAAAACTTATTTATTCTTGCAATCTTCGGATTGACATCATCGTTGCCCACCAATGACCAATGTTTGATAACTCTCATAAAATACTATTGAGTGACATACATCATCATGGATCTCAAAGTTGTTGGTATAGAAATTAAGCTTTATGCAGCTTTACCCACCGCAGCAGCTTTGATATCTCTGGGCCAACTAGAGAACATAATAAACTAGTAAATTGTCTGTACAAAGTGTGGGTGCTTCCTAATTGGAGTTTATGGAACATATGCATTAAAAGAATTTAAAATTTTATTTTCCTGTTAAAACGTGAGTTAATTTACTTGAAACGCTAACTTGAATTTAATGCATTGATTCGCATAATAATATTTAGCCATTTTGTTTGAAAAATTATATAATATGTGATAAAGATTTATCACCATTTGGTAACTTTCAATTGAATACTTGGATATCAGTAATATAAAGCCCATATATGGAGCCGCCACTACATATACGAGTTTCCCTCATTTAATGAGCATATCACGTTCCTCATCTCACGATATCTTGTAATGTATTACTTCCTGGTGCTGTGGCACACTTTGTGGGAAGGTGTTCTAGATTCCAAAGTGACCGACTAAACTAAGAGAAACAAGTAAACATAGGTACTTTTATTATCAGTTATAACTTGGAAACAGTGAAAATATATTTTTCGCTTAACATAATTTAATATAAAAAATGTTAGAATCACTGAGTTGATTAATGAAGGGTAAAAGGACTAATATACTAAAAATACTCTTAATTCTTTTGAAAACACAATTTTAGTTACAGCTATATATGAAAAACCTATTGGTCAAAAATAATAACAAAGTACAACATCAACGCGAGCATTGTTTTCATGTTAATTTTAATGTTTTTTAAACATAGAAAAATGTATAGTAATGGGAAGAGTTTTTTATTTCCCAAAACTGGAACAGAAGACGTGTGTTATATATTTTTACAGGTTATCACTCCACTTCATGAAACTGTCTCGTTTGCCGTGAATCCCTGTAATAACCATATGTAAATTATTATTAGAAGAAGTGTACGTGCGGACCAGTAAGGGTTTTTAGTTCTGGACTTTTAAAAAAAGCTACTGCACTTTAGTAGATCCCAACTTTTAGATATCTTAAACCTTGTAAGCTACCTTCTCAAGAATAAACAGAAAATCCTCTACATCTTCTATCCTGTCCGAGCATAATTTAAATATGATTTTAAATTATATGAAGTCCCGCTGGATACAAGTTCTTAATCCCCGGAATATCTCTTACGAGACTGTCAATGCCCTAGCCTCATGAAAGTGACTGATCCAGTATAAACTGACACTTAAAGCTCTTGAATATTACACTGTTCCCTGAAAAGTTTCGATCTTAAGAACCGTCATGAAATAAAAAATTCTCAGTTTCTAGATACACCAGCTTTCTTGGACGCATTATGTACTCTTACTATTTCCTTACACGTATCAAGTTTGGTCTATTCCCCTAGAAGTGACAATAGTTCTCTTTTCGTAACCTTACGTAATATTTCAGAAGACCAATAAATATATTCACGAAACGTGCCTGATAAAAGAAAATTGCCTTTTAATGAAAAACGTTTTATTTTAATCTATAACATATTATGCCACCATTTTAAATGTTTTATTATTATTATTAAATCATAAATAAGCGCAAAATATCTTATTGGAAAAAAAACTAGAGATATTCTAAAATTTTATATAATAAAATTACGATTAAACACTTAATTATTATAAATTAATATAAATTATGTAAACTAAATTAAGGGTATATGGGATTCAATACCTAACTCCCAAATAATACAGAATAATAATGAATTAATTGACCGAATTTATAAGTTAGTTTATAAGTTATCTAATCATAAATACTATTTTCGACTGTACAAAGTAAATTACTTAAAATCAAGGCAAACTTATTTTAAAAATAGTTGTAATTGGTATGTTATGTAACAAATTATGCTAAATGTTTCTTTTTTTATAGTATGATAACATTTGAAAACCCAAAATAATTTATAAATACAAAATACAATTTATATTTCATAGAATAGTGTATGTATACTTAATATTCTCCCTTTGATATAATATTTTTTATTAAATGTAACAACACAGCTTTTACAAAGGCAATTTGGTGGTTCAAAATGTTCTCTTTCATATCCCGCAGATAACTCGATAGAAAAAAGACAGAACTGAGTTTGCTTGAGCGAGAAATGGAGCGAGATTCAACAAAGGCTAAGTTGAGGTAAGCCATTATTGTTACCTTCCTTTAAATAGTTTCCATGCAACTGACAACGGAACATTTCTATCATATTTACTTATAGTTACTAATTTTTGTTCTTCTTTAAAAATTATTAAAATCTTGCAGATATATAGCGAAGTTTTCACGAGTTTACAGAACGAAATGAACATGTTTTCAAAAATTTCGAAGTTTGCTACGACAGTGGTGTTGGGTGGGTACATTACACCATGTCAATACTATATCTATATGCATTAAGAGTATTCACATATTTTTTGGGCATGCGAAATTCCAATAAGGTTCTAACGAAAATAAAAATCTAGTATATAATGGAAGGTATTACCAGGATAAAACTATACGAGCATTTCTATTCATTTTCTGGTTCTTTACAAGAATGGTGATAAGAATCGATATTGATTTAAAGATTATAGATCTAGTATCACATGCCACTTGTACGATTATATCATATTGCCTGATTGTAATATAATTTGTGCTCCCTAATAAATAGGCTCGCCCTTTACATGATATTACTCGGCTGTGTACAATCATATTGGAAGTACTTACACCTAACCCTTTGTTATTACGTGGCATTTGGATTCCTAACTTCGAACTTTGGGATATTTATGACACTGCAGTATAATGTAGTTAAAAATAAATCACCTTCAGATTTTATCCAAATACGTTTTAGAACATTCTTAATTGAATGAATATACAGTATATATAAATCATAAAGTAAAGTTATACCTTTTATAAAGAAATAAAGAATAATCAATTAACTTAATATGTTACGATGTCGTAATAATGATACTATGAAATCAGTACTGACCATTGAAATTAATGAAATATGAATATATCACTTACTGTTTAGACAAAGGTGCTCCCACTTTTATTTTTCAATATTAAATTTTTGAGCCTGCTCAAAATGTGTTAATTAACATTTTATTAGAATCTGCAGGTACTTTAAATACCGTGTAATGTGTAATGTTTTTAAAAATCTTCTCGATGGTCTAAAACATCGTGGGAATCATATTTTAAAGAACGTATTTGTTGGGAAAAAATGATTATGATTATTAAATCTGCTTTTTTAAAGTTTTTGTTATTAACGATGGAAGTTTTGACAGGATAACAGGACTCATCGGACATTTACCATCGTTACATGTTACAAAAATTTTAAACACAGCGTTTCGAGGACTGGAATCTATATCATTCGTCATGTGGGGGAGGTATTATTACATATAAACATAGAGAAAAGGAAGAAGAAGGGTAAATAAAAGGGTTCAAAGATACCCAAAGACTGCTTGGAGTCCTAGTCCAGGCGTTGTCCATAAAGAGAAATGGGGTATGGGTGTTGTTTACCTGACGCAGAGGATAGATTCCAGTCCGTCCGCGAAACGTTGTGTTAAACCTTTTGTAACCATAAAAATGACAGAAGTCCAAAAACATGTTATCCTGTATTCAATCTGATTGCAATGATTGTTTTTTTTCTTCCAAGATAATCTGTTACATAATTTTTACATGTTAATTGATAAATTTCATATTTTTTTCACAGTATATTTCACATCTAATTGATTTTCAAATTAAGATGTTATTGTGTACTGCTATAAAACTAGTGATTTTATAATTTTATAAGTATCGTAATGTTGTTATACAGCAAGGTAGACATTTAACAGTTTGGATCTTTTTAGTTATTTTACCACCAATGACTTTTAATCCACGATTCAGTTTATTTACTACCATCCGATGTGGGTAAACTATGTTTAAATTGTGAATAAAGTCTCTGGTAACTATTTTGGTAATGTAAATCGAGATGAAAATACAATGTTGGAGTTTTGAGGAGAAAAACTGCAGTAACTATCCTGGCAAGACAAACGTTAAATGATTGTGTTCCAGCTTACAGGTAAAGTGCCGAAATGGCTAAACTTTATACCTTGTTGAGACTGCTGAAGTTAGTGGCCACTAAAGGCCTTTTATAGCCATTTGCATGGGCCTTTTAAGGAATTTATCGTATTCGATGTTTGTTAAAGACTTGTTTGTTGACCATGATTTCTTGAATGGGTCACGTTCCATTACACGTTTACAGTTGCTGTAAAACAAATCGTCCAGATTTATCTTCTCTCTTACGGCTGACCTTAAGCTTTAGTCCCGTATGTCTATCAAGTCTAGGCTCAGATGGTTATTTATATGCGTGTAAAGATTTTGTATCCGTTCCGGGATTCGAATCCCTGGACCCAGGGATGACGAGCTGATACGTTAATCACTCAGCTACCAGTGAAGGTCTGTGAAATAAGAGTAACAATTGTTCCAGTTGTATCACTGGTGAAGTCTTTGGCAGCGATATCTAACGGCCAGACCTAGTACTGCAATTTGACTGGAAATACTAGTGAGGACGAGAGTACAATCACAACATCTAGTTAATTCTTTTTAATGCTGTTAGCTGTTAACGTCAGAGAGATTTCTAATTTTTCTCTTAGGAAATAAGATGATAAACCTTTCATTGCAGTAAGTCATAAAAGTACTTTTTCGCTTTCTTTCGAAGTGACAGGATATAAGGTTAAGGATAATGTGTAGCCTGTCGAGATCCGTTGTGGTGAGTAGCGCCCACTATACTCAGTTATGTTACCTTTGAAGAAGGGAGGACAGTGCTGTACTAGCCTCTCTAGTTAAAGGGGACAAGACAAGGGGTAGCACTATCCTTGTATCCCAATATATTTTTGAATTTACGGTTGGCATCAATGTATTGTTCAACAACATACAACAATACATCGATGGTGGTGGTGAGTCACTCCTGGACACCCATAAGGTTGTCTAGATTAAAGTTACACATCGGTGACGCTGTGCTGTATGTAGGTTCAGCTGGGGGGTATAAACCCTCAGAGACCCAGAGGGAGGTATAATACCCCAGAGAGGTATAACTCCCCATATGAGAATCCTCCATCACATAATTTCTAGGTTTGGGTTGACTTAGAGTGTGATATAAAGAAAAATGATTTAATATATTAATTTACAAATGAAATACAGGGGAGAAACCTACTTTAGTTGCCTTTTGACAGAAGTAGGCTTCTCAGACTGTATGTATTTCTTCTTGATCTGGGAAAAAACTAAACCAACTAAAGAATAAATAATACAGATTCCGGATTAAATTAAAATATCCTTAGATATACACCTTTTGAAATATTGCCTTGATCCTGGCTCAACACTGGCGTCGGAAATATAATTCACTTGAACCAGAAGTGCTAATATACGCGTAAAGCCTACGAAATTGCGTGCAAATCTGAGGTTTACATACATTTACATTGCACTTACATAGCTATGAGTACAAATCTATTCAAGTTCTAGTTAAATTTACATTTTTTTACATTACCTCGTGTATTACTCACACTTACTTGTGTTATAAATATAGTGTATTGTTTACAAAATGCCTTTGCAGTTTTGTTATTTTCGTTTATAAACTTACCTCAAAGGATGGACGGAGACTAGTTCTCTAGGAGTAGTTCAGGCTGAGATCTTAATTACGTAACTTGTAACTACTCGGCAACAAAGTTAGGGGAAACTATTAACTTGTAAATGTTGAGATTAAAAACATCGCATGTTTTAAATCAACACTTTCTTTACGAAACCCTTGGTTATATATTACTAATCATGAGTAAATCTGTTATTGTAATGATCAGTAAATAGAGGGACAAACGAACATCTGTTAAAAACATATTAAACAAAAAATTGATAACCAAGCCCTCATAAATATCATTTTTTAAATTAATCTAAAAACCGGTAATTATTAGCTGATTGACTGTACGTTTTTCAAAGTCCTGTACCTATAATTCCTGGTAAAACGAAATCCGACATGTGTGGTATGCATTAATTATGTTTTCAGTTCAATACGCACGATAGTGTAAAACGAATTGACATTGAAGTTTGAAATTTGGTATATAACTAACCAAATACCTCTACCAGGTACCTCTACATTGCTATTGCAAATGGTATATCGTGGGAGGATGCCATTAGAATCTAAAGAATATAAAACGCAGCATTACGCTATGTGTTCGATTTGAAACGTTTTGAGCACGTGTCCTTCTATCGGCTATATATGGTAATATACTTCAGTTAGAAAGTCTGCTGGAGATTGACCAACTGCATGAGGTATAAAGTTCTAGATTATAGAGAGCCACATAACGTGTGCGAGAAGCTGTAATTCGGCAGAGGTTTCCCAGAGTAGCACCCGCCAAGATAAACAGAGTGACTTCCGAAAAGTGAGGCTAGAGGTGAGCAAGAGATCTCTTATTTCTGTCTCACCATGTATATTGACCTCCCCGACAGTTTAAAGAATCTTTCTAGTTTAAAATTTAATAGCTATACAAAAACCACTGCACCATTTCATAGCTGATATGGATTACTTTATTTTAATTACTTATAATATTAGTTATAAGAATGATGTTTGAAACCAAGCTTTTCTGTGAACTAGAAATGTGTCAAAAGATGCTCGCAATAAAAGGCATTTTTATTTATTATTTGTAAAACTTTATTAGAGTAGTTTGAGTAGTAAATTGAGCTCATTTGATCCAAATATTGTAATTTAAAACACGTGACTGAAGTAAAGCCCAAAAGAAAAACATTATACATAAAAAATGCCATATACAAATAGATAATTAATTACATTAACCCTAAAAAGTACCAATATGTTTAAATAATATAAAATTATTGGTCTGTAAGCACCGAATTTTCTACATATGCAATGATGTAAAAAAGCTGTACATGCGCCAAATGATATGGTGTTTTTGGAAACGTATATAACATTTAATTGGTGAAATTATTCCGCCATTAAACAAGATTCTCGATTGATCCAATAAAACTTGATAAAATGTTAACAAATTAATCTACTAATCACATATAAAAAACGTCATCAACTATGTAATCACTTATAAACACTGAATTACGACATGATGAGATCTTTCATTGAGAAGTCTCATTGTCTCAATAGAGATTGGGACATCTCAATGAGAAAATGAGATTACACTGGATAGCTGCTGGGTAAACCAGACAGAGCTCTTTTGGAGTACAGTTGGCTCTGATGACGAAAATAAGCAGAGAATTCGTTTTGAACGCCTTCGTCATCGATTTTATTGGATCTCTCCAGGCGGACAGGACCCCACGGTCAGGTCTGTGACATTGTCAGATTTCAGACGCTGCAATAAGCGGAATGTCACATGGAGTTGAACTCATCATTAGCATTGAAATCAGATTAAGTTCTTTTGTAACATTGTACGTTATATAAAAATATAATTTAAAAAATAAAATAAAATTTATATATGTACTTCATGTTAAAAAAAACTCAATATTAATGCAACAACTACCACAGTTATTTTACAAAAAGGAGACTAAAGACGTGCTCTGAAGTTTTTAATGAGGACGATCATCATTTTAATATTGCCCAGTTGGACCGTGTTGCTGCAGCAATTGCTGAAAAATCCGTCTTGTTTTTCCAAGTCAATTTAAACTCTTTAAGATCTCTTTATTTAGTCTGTTTCATAATCTTCCTATAATTTTTTGTAATCATCTGACTAAATAAGATTCTATCAATAACGTTTTTTAAGGACAAGTTGAGATGTAATGTTTGTTAAACAGTACTATTAATTATAAATTAAAAAATTATAAAAATTTGTATTTCTTACGCAGTGAAATGAATGACTGCTAGATAAGCAAATTATATGTACCTTTTTCTAAGCAAATGTAAATCAGAAGGTCTTCATCCTTTTCGGGCATTATCTTATCCCCTGTTGTACCCATCCATTGGTATTCCACCTAGTTCCATAAAAAAACAAAATTCTCATTTACGAAGTGTTTCTATATCATAATAGAGAAATGCATTGGATCCTTTGAAACGTGTTTAACCTTATTCATCTACGGCAGTCAGCAAACATTTAATTACTTTGCTCATCTAGTTCAAACAATAATATAGCTTGGTACAATAGAATACACAAAGGTAATTGGTTAAATTAAAAACAAGATACTGCTTTTGAAACGTAATTCTACAAAATAAAAATACTATTATTCCTTTGTTACGGCCAAGTTACTGCTATTAAAACAATTACAGAATATTATCCACCGTTATGTATTATTTATATTTTATTCCTTTGACCCTCGAATAATTAAGGAATTAGTTTGAAATAAATAAGACGCTTGTTTCATATTGGCAAACTTAAATGGCCAGAAAGAAAATCAAAGAGTACTACTATCTAAGCTGATTAAAAGGATGAAGACTTCTACTCATACCCTATTTTATTACATCATAAGTGCTTACTCTATGAAAACTACGAACTTCGATTTTGGAATTCATCCACATTACTTCACAATATTTTAAGTGTTACTGAAATCGTGGGAGCTATTCAATGAGATACACAGAATATTGTATGTAAATTGCGGGCAAAGCCACGATTACTTGCTAGTCATTAATATGCAATAATATGTGAATTTATTATTTCATCCTATTTTTAATGGACATAAATTAAAATGACTTCAACAGAAGCTCAATTTTATTACAGGTAAATAAATAATATGTTGGGTGAAGATATTCGAATTTACCAGAAGCTTAGTGGTTATCGCATCGTCTTATCACCTTAGAAACCCTGATCTGAATCATGGTTTGCCTGTAACAGTTTCATATAATAGAAATGTTAATCTGAATCTAGCCGCAATAATATGAATAAAAAGCAACGCAAAAGTATTATCATAGCATTTTAATCCCTGTAACATAATTCTCTTGTAATTTCATTATATTATATTGAAATTATATTTTATATTACATACTATAGCCTCTATAAAGGTTCTACAAAACTTTTGATCATATATTACCATGACAAATATTTATGATTAATGTCTCAATCATATATCCTTCTAAATGAACAGACATATTAAAGAACTCTTCAAAATGTTATTATAATTTTATTTGTTATGAGCTTTGAAAAATAATTGCTCGTATTAAAGATTACATTAAAAGTTTGTTTATCTTTACAGTTTATAACTTGTAATTATAAATTCTTAGCAGATTCTTCTAACTTGAAAAAGCAATAGCGAACTGTGGAAGTTAAAATCTGCCGAGAAACTTTAGAAACAGGATGCGTGCCTTCCATTCTAAATATGGAATACGTTGAAGCGTTAATCATTCCTTTGAAAATCATGAAAGGCAAAGCTGAGGCTTTATGTTTGGAGTAAATTATTATTTGGAGTAAGTATTTAGTAAGAGTAACAACTTACTAGATAATAAATTCAACTTAATAAATTAATTAATCAACATTGTTACACAGAAATAGATTTAAAAGGCGAGAATAGTTTTAAATTTTGTTTTTGTAGTATAGGTTTGATCATTACTACCATTTTATGATAGTCATAGCCTACTTAGTGTCTTAGCCAAATTCTATGGTGTGATATGCACCATAAAAGAGCTCATTCCTGTATATGTAGAAATAAAGGTAAATATAAATATGAAGCCTGCTTTATTAAGATATATTGCCAAACAATAAATTCACATATAATATATATTGTTTATTGTGTTATGTTTCATATAAATATTTGAATAATAAATAATAACACCTCCAATGTCTATAGGATGATACTTACATACATACTTACATACACGAGTGCACTGAAATGCACCTTGTCATTAAAATAAAAAAATTCTTTCTATGTATTATTTTTTTCCTTTTACTGTATAAAAAACCTAAATCTTTTAATATGCCACATGTTAAAATATCATTTGATTGTAATCAGCTTGCTTAAAAATATTTTATTCTGCTACTTTTTCGTTGCCGCCCTAGTATAAGAAAAATATACAAATATTCACTAACGCTCAGCTAAAACTCATCGAGTGACATGTATCATATTTTTACCTCAGTGTTCCTTATATGCAAATGAAGCTTTATGCGTGATTTTGATTTATCCAAGCGTTCCTTTCAATTCAAGCTAATATCTTTGAAATGGTTAACTCTGTAACTTGATGTTTGTTTATACTAACATATGTTTTGCTTAGCTCGAGGTACTAAATTCTTACTTTACTTTTAACCTTCGTTATCAAAATAATAATTTCATAGAATTTATGTTATGTTAAATGAGTTTAAACAAATTTTTTTAACGGAAGGGTTTAATAAAGTAATGAAGTACAGGGTCCATAAACTCATACCCTGGTATGTCTAGCAGTGGAAGATTGTTAATTAGAGCGTTTATCATTGTTAAAAAGTTCAAGTGAAACACTGCTTCTGCTCAACAGTTTCATAAGTGTTATAAAAGTGGCTTGTTTTGTGTTGTAGGTTTATTATTTACGGTGAATATTGTATTGTATTTATCAATGAATAATCAGTACAATTATTTTACGTGTTCATAACCTCTGTTATTTTATATTATAAAGGCTTCCATACAACTTAAAGTGTCAGCACTCTGCTAAATGTAAATATAAAGCTGCTTACGAACCAGCTGTTGATTCCGGATTATAAATAAATTGAGTACTTCGTAATAACATAGATAGCGCACTTTAGTTACGCTAAGATACATAAAACTAAAGGTACCAAGTCAATGTACTTGACTAATTCACTTAAATTATTATTTTGAAACATACAAGATATTTTCTCCTTGTATAAATATTTAGTGATTGCAGATATAATAATATTAGCATATATTTTAATGATGATTTAAAAGATGTTTTAAATTTACAAAAATACACCAATATCTATATAAATATTGAAAATGTCCACGAAGCGTAAATGTTTTCTGATAACATATGCTAATGTTTCTTTTACACATAGTTTTTTTCTTTCCAGCACAGTAGAAATTTAACGCAAGTGGTATTGATTTATTTCAGTGTTTGGTAACTCCTTAGATGTTTAACCATGCAGCTCTATAAATTTAATTATAATTAACAATAACTTAACAATATATTTCAATATCGCATTAACTGTCTATAATATTAAAATATATTGAGAAGCTTACGAATAAATAATCAAAGTAATGGTATAAGTATACGATTATGTAAAAAAAACTAATGGGTCTGTCTGTGTGTTTGTTTGTATGTTGCGCATTAACTTAAGTATTGAACCGATTGTACTGAAACTTTATGCGCACATTTTTAGGACCCCTGGTTAAAATATTATTATTTCCAAATTTTTGCACTTTTAACTGCTTAACATTTTATATTCAGTATTGCATTTAGAATTCAAGATAGAGGTGTTTAAAATATCAATTTTTTTCGGGTGGCATTCATCTTAAAAAATCAAAGAGTCTTGGTGGCTTCTGTGTTGTTGGTTTACGTCTTGTTCAAGAGATAAAGTTCCTGAATCTTAGTTTTTTAAACGATTAAATAAAACTGTAATAGTACAATAATATTTTGTAGCGGTGACAACGGAATAGTTCGTGTACCGAGTATAAAAGACACTCGGCTGCGACGACAGCAGCGAGGGTTACAATGTTGGCAGCCCTGCGACTACTGTTATTCTGAGGATTTATCTTCCCCTTACCACTCCCTGAGCTATTTATTCAGCCAAATAAAACATGTTTGATTTATTATAAAACTGGTGGAAAGTCACCTTTTCAAGTGCCACTTTAGTTGGCAGACCTGCTATACTCACTTAGAAAAATCATGGAAGTTTTGAGTACACATCTAGTAGAGTGGCCACACCAAGTAAAGATGTGCGCGTACATCTTGGCAACCCAAAGCATAATATGAATAACTACAATGTCGAGATATTTGAAAAATTGTTATAATATAGGTCAAAATTACTATGGAGGATGGTTGGTGGAGTGGGTGGGGCATTTTTGCTTAATGGCAAAAATGTTTGCAAGCCTTTACATATGATAGTGCCACTCCTACCCACTCTGGCTGGAAGCGTCTAGAACAGAGCATGTATCCCTTTCATCTGAGGTGAAATGACTGAGATGTAATGCCTGATATCCTCATAGTGGATGTAACGTGAGATTGTATCCCTTTCATCTGAGGTGAAATGACTGAGATGTAATGCCTGATATCCTCATAGTGGATGTAACGTGAGATTGTATCCCTTTCATCTGAGGTGAAATGACTGAGATGTAGTGCCTGATATCCTCATAGTGGATGTAACATGAGATTGTGACAGAAGGTTCGAACTTTCAAATGTCCCATTCCTAATATCGTATGTACAGAAGCAGAGCAAAGATGCTTTCAAGATTAACTGCAATGAGAGGTTTCCTCAGGCTCCTGTCATAAGTGAACAAACGATATAGAAAAAGATAACATATAATTACATAAAAAATATTCAAACTAATTTTTCAGAAGAGCTAAGCTACGCGCAAACTGAGATTAATATTGCACTATGTATATGTAACTAAACTGAGATAAATAAGAAAAAATGAGTAACGTTACTGCATATTGTATAGAACTATGCCTCTACATTTGTGGTCTTTGAATTGTAAACTTTCACGAGGATATAAATGCGAGGCCAAGATTTATATAAAAACTCACCTTAACATCATAAATATAGGATCTGGCCCTTTACCATGACCTTGTCGCAAATTATTACAATTAGTATATCAGCAAAGAATATGGAGTTTTATTACAAATATTTGTTTATTCTACTATTTTTATTATTGGAATCTTAGTTACCCGTTAGAACAATGTAAAAATATTCGCTGGCGGTCAGCAAAATCACATTGGGATGACCAAAATCGAATGAAAAGTTCTTCATATAAAAATGAAGCTTCATGTACAATGACGTTATATCGTTGGGATCTACACGCAGATACACCGTCAGATATACAATTTTCCAGCTCCATGTTCGCTAAGGCTCAGCCAGTTAGTACCCTTTATTCATAAAAAATGAAAAAAAAAATCGTCTTTGAAAATGGTGATGAGTAAAAATATTAGATTTTTAGTTTTTACAAATGCGTAGAATTACATAACTGCAACAAATAATATTGTTTCAAGAGTATAGTAATCAGATACAATATGTCTTAAATATTTTACTCTTTTATTCTCCTCTCAGTACTGCCTTTGCTCTAATGAATAAGGACTTTATAACATTTTTTACACTGTGCACGTTTTGTAATAAAATCATACTACTACTAACAATCTAGATTTATTAGTGACAGCTTCTAGATATCATGACATTCTGCATGTAAGATTTTGTATTACTGCCGTTTTAAAGACGTACAAAGGATATATTAATATTTTTTTTTCAAAATTAAATATTTAAATATTCTTCATACTTTATTAAAGTATATTTGGTGCAAAGGTACAAATAATTGTCATTGTAGGTAAACAAATCACTGATTGCCAGCTTCACATTGTTATCGTGATAATACCTAAAAGCAAACAAAGTTCTCATAACGCCCGTAAACAATGATGTATCGTATATTGAATAAACGATTTATGAGTAAACAAAGCTTACCTTCATTTACTCACAGATTGCAGCAATGCGATAATGGAGATTAATCATTAATTCTTGTTCACTTTTTAAAACTTCAATAGTGGATTTAATATTCTTATACATTTAAAAAAACTACAAGCAACATAAATCATAATGTTATGTTATTTATTAAATCGCGTCTTTTTGTATGTATTTTTAACAGTGTATCTGTAATATCCTTTTTGAAATCGTACCTCCAGAGTGTACCATCGTACCCATGTAACTCGTATGGACTAAGGAATGTCTAGTGTAAATGTGGTGCGGTCATTGATGTTTGCACGTGACATATCAGAGGAAATAGCCATACATTGTGTGACATAAAGCATATAGTGTGATCCTCATTATCGGGAGCAGAGTTCTCTGCAATGCTAATTGGCTCTCTGATGTTCAACTCTTATGCCAAAGAACGCATTGATCACTGTTCACGAAGATAAATTAAAACAGCTGCATTAGAGGTCAAGTAATAAAGTGTATTATATTTCCAATATTTGCTTCTCCTGCAGAGCTGAACGGAACTTGAATTCTGTATAACTGATATCATGTCTTCAGCAGGACAAGTTGATCATAAGATGTAAGAGAATCTGGATTGTGATAAGAATAATTATAGAAGAGTCACGACACAATTATGGCTGGGACACTCAGACAGGATTATAATCGTTAACTTTTATACTCTGCAGATAACTGGGTAGAGAAATGGCAAAACTCAATTTGCTAGTGCAGACTGTGGTTGTTGACTCAGCAAACCTTAAGAAGGGTTACACTTCTTACTGTTGTTTTATTTACATAATTTTTTGTATACAGTTGATTATATTATAACCAATATCAACTAATGGTAATCAAAAAAATGATTATATATATAATTTGGTTATATTTAAAGACATTACTCAAACAGTAACTAAAACGATGATTTTATATTATAATTTTATCATATTCAACAAATTATTAATTAATCGCAACATTTATTAGAAACATAAAAGCTCAATGTTGCACTAACTCGAATTTCAACGTAAAAAATCGCATTTTCTTTAGTTTGAAAATAATTATAGCTATATTTTATATGATTACATTTTCGATTACACCAGTTATGATCTAAACTACGAATTCACTATTTATAAGCATTTGCTCAATTGCATCTGATGAGACAATGAGAATACATCTTCACCTAGATTAAACTATTTTGTAATCTGAGTGTCAGACGATGAAACGATGTAATGAGTTCATTTTGACCTTCTTCGTCACCAAATGTTTTTGGATATCTTGACAACATATGACTCCAGATTTCAGAAGTCAAGTCAGTGACAACGTCAGATTGCAGACCCTCCACCACAGCTACGTTGTGTGCAGCTTTAATATCCTGTTATTACTTGTCGTAGAGAGATAACATTTGTATCAGAATGTTTATACGAAAGCAAACCGTATTTCAATATTCTTATACATATTTTTTTATAAAATTACGTTTTTATAATTATTACAGTTTGAATATTATTGTAATGCATACCATTTCGAAACCTAGTCATAATTTAGAATAACAATTTTGAAAATATCTTTATTCCTTTTATATTTAAATATGTTTATTTCCTAAAACACAGACAGGCAGTTGGTAAATTAAGTAAAATAAAATAATATAAAGTTCTTTTTTAGATATTTTGATCCTACAAATGAAAAAGGGAGGTTGTATGGAGTAAATTGTGGACAACATATTTATTGATGATTAATCTAAAGTAATATAGTAGAGCATATATTTTTAAAATACGTACTTACTGTGGATGAATATTGTACCAAAGTTTATAATATGCTCCTCTACTTTGCCTAGAACCTAAAATCCTAGTCAGACTGAATGAGTTATATCAATAGTGAATAACAATATTTATTCATCATTTACTTTACCAAGAAATGAGGAATATTTTCAAAATAATTCAAAGTAAGCTTGGACCAACGCACGTTTATACAGTAAACATTATTTTACGTAAACTGCTTAATATGTATGCAGGGTACGGCCTTCGCTGGCGTATATCATTCTTCAGTACCCGAGCTGATATTTTATTCATGATTCGCAATAGCATTCTTTTAATTTTACATTATACTCTGGCTTAAGTGATTATAGTATACCTTCATTCATTTATTTAGTCTAAAAAATAAATGTTATATAAGTATTTGCGATTGTACCGAAATAAATATATATAGGATATATTATGTATAAAACACTTACACATGTATATCTATGGATGTGACATACGCGGAGAAAGATATTGGGGTTTTAACACTAATATATATTTTTACATTTACCTGTACAGGTTGAAATAACGTGTTTAATTTGTAGTTTACTGGCCATCTATAAAAAACCAGGAGAGGAGTTTTAAAAGCTACAGTCTATATTTTTAAACTTACCTGAAAATATTGAAATAACGTTTTCCCAGTGATCAACCGTCTATAAAACCATAATCATAAAACCGTATTCATAAAACCGTATACTAAACCCATAATCATAAAACCGTCTATAAAAACCATAATCATAAAACCGTATACTAAAACCATAATCCATAAAACCGTCTATAAAAACCATAATCATAACACCGTCTATTAAAACCATAATCATAAAACTGTCTATAAAAAACCATAATCATAACGCCGTCTATTAAAACCATAATCATAAAACCGTCTATAAAAACCATAATCATAAAACCGTCTATTAAAAACCATAATCATAAAACCGTCTATTAAAACCCTAATCATAAAACCGTCTATTAAAAACCATAATCATAAAACCGTCTATAAAAACCATAATCATAAAACCGTTTATTAAAAACCATTAATCATAAAACCGTATATAAAACCATAATCATAAAACCGTCTATTAAAACGAAGTTAGAGAAGATTGAAGAAAAGAAACGAAACCAAACGCATTACCCCTGAAACAATATTCAAAGTAATAGCCATGCATTGGTAGTTAACAAATTGTTACATAGTTATGATATCTGAGACTACATAAATAGGCACTTTAATAGTCGTGTAATACTCGTGAGTGCACTGTTAAGGGGCTTACAATAATTTTCTTTATTTTCTGCCAATATTATCTGTAATTTCTAGGATGTAATAAAGGGAAACTTAAATGACAATGATTATTTTTACTAACATGAACAGTTTTTAAATTAATAAATAGTAAAATATACACTATATTATGCCTTTTTATAGATGATTTGTAAAAAGCAATTCAAACTATATTTAGGCTGGTATATAAACCATAATTATAGTTTTGAAATCACTATTTGTATATATTTATTAAAATTATATGATATTATCATTTGGTCGTAGTATCGTTACTATGAACAGATTTTATTGTATCAAATTCATTGAACTTTTAATTTTATTCTGATTAACGTTCTCAAAATAAAATCCATTCCACAACAAAATTAACAAAACAAAATACATTTTTTTTTAAATTTGCAGAACAGTTTCGTTGAAATCATTGCTATATCTAACTATATTAGAAAAATATTTACTAACGCCTTCGGCTTTAAGATTAAGATTCAATATAATACATGTTATATAAGACCAAACTCTGTATAATTCACTGTAGAAGATAGTTTTATATGCAAATAGGATTTACTTGCTTCCCGTACCAGTCTATTCGGTTTGTTCCTTCCTGATATGTAGCCGTATGCATCTCATTTTTATTGTTTCTCAATCTCCGGCACTTGATATCTTGGATTTACAGCTGGATCTGAAAGTTTATCATAATAATCTATGTTTTTATTAGATGTTTCTGGTTTTGTATTGTTCTTGAGTCAAAAAACTTCAAAATTCTAAATATTTTTTAATGGTATACTGATATTAATAAAGATTAGTAACACAGAAATATAGGATGGTTGTTCATCTGAATTAATTGATAACGTAGGCCTATTTGAAATCAAAACTAAAACAATTTAAATTTAAAATGATATAATCAAGTGAAAACTTTGAAAATTCAGATTTACTAACAAGAAAAGAGGTGATTTTTGTTGGAAGCAGATGCTCTAGAACCAGAAGAGATTCGTTTTTACCTACAAAATCTTTTATTTATTTTAAATAATAACATATTTAAATAAAATATCATGGTATTTTGTTTTAAGTTTGTTATTGACGATTGAAGGTTTGAAAGGATAACAAGATTTAAAAAATTTGCCATCGTGATATGTTACAAAAAAGTTATATCACAACATTTCGAGGATTGGAATCTATCATCTTCGTCAGGTGGGGGGAGGTATTAATATATACACGAATAAAGAATAGAAGGAAGATATGAAGAAAAGGAAAGGGATCAAACATAACCGAAAGTTGCGTGGAGTCTAGTCCAGGCGTTTTCACTGCACAGAATGCAAGTCCCAAGCACAAGTCACGAGTACGAGAATCACAAACACACATAACACCAGCACAGTCGAAAGTGGGGTACTTATATCAAGGTAAATAAGTAAACATTTTAGAAGTAAAAATGAAATTATTCAACATATCCTAGAAAGATTCATACACATGACACACAACAACATACAGACATACGTGAAGATACTAAACGTGTATTCACATAGACCATGGTGTGTTTTACAAATTCTTATTATCTAATTATATAAATATGCGTGGAAATTTTTATATTGTATGACCAAATTTCAGAAGTGAGACGATTCTAGAATGTTTTCTTAAAAGTGAGCGCAGAACCACTTAAGGTGTGTTTTAACACACAATTTTGCAAAAGGAAAAATATGAGTTATACCGACCTGCCCCATGCTACAGCTATACATACACAAAGTGCTCAGAAACTCAGACAGAAGTTACAAGAAAGTTAGGTAGAGTGCATTGGAGAACACTTATTTATAGGGTGCCACCTTTAGCAACTTTAATAGTCTGTTTTTTCAATAAAAGTGTTTTAAAATATGGTTCTGAACGTAGTTTTCAAAATAAAAAAGTATCTATGTTACAACTTAAAAGCATATGTTATATAAATACAATAAAATTATAAGGCTCTTGCTACCTGAGAAATGTTTTAAACTCTGACATAATTTTAATTTTAAAAAAAAAAAAACATTCAGTTAAAGATGTGTTGCGTAACACATTACAATTTTATAAACAGTATTATACAAATGACTGCCTGCTAGGTTCTCAACCTTCATTTGAACCTTCATTTAAGAATTCTCACCTTATGTTTTCTAATGTATTTCTGTCCCTTTTTAAGATTCGCGCTCTAACTCCTTGAAGATATATTGTAAAGTAGACATTTATTAAAAACCTCAATAACTTTGTATTTCAGATATATATTTAAATTATCCTAAATTCCTTATTAAATCATATTTTCTATTATTTACTTCCCTGATATTGGTAACTGGATAATATGCTCTAAATTTTAGTAGGTTTTCACGCATATATATTAAATTTTCAAAATAAAATTCTTGATTAACTAATTTCAATTTTTTCCTTGTCAAGTAAACATTTACTCAAATTTTTTGTCTTTAATCTGTAAAAAAGTTTTACATCTCCATAGTGTTCTACAAGTATATTTTCTACATTGAAACTTCCTTTAAGAGTGTTTTGACTACTACTTACTTACTACAAATTATCAAAAATAAAACGTTATTAAATCTATTATAATTTTCAGCACCGAATTTAATCTCTAAAGTTTTCCGAATATGACACACAAAATTATGTTCTCAATCTGTATGTGACAAGGCAGAATGCAATATTGTATAGCCTATCTGAATGTAGTTATATATCGGCTGTATCGGATCTGCCTTTGTGCTGACATAGCCTAGAGGATCCCATATGACTATTGGATGACGGATGTGGTTATCCGTTCCCATACTTGGTTTTGATTACAATGCATACAACAAATACATGCATACAATGCAGTACAACAAATAATAAATGAAAAGGAAATTCAAATATAAATTATTAAACATTATATCAGTTTTTCACAATGTTGTAAATATATGTAATATACGGTAATATCATCAAACACCGCATTGCGAAAATATATTATGAACCCTTAAGTTATTTGGGTATTTTTTATTCATCCATTCTTATTTTATTTCACTAAAGTGAATTTATTATTGGATTAAGGATGTATGGAATCTGAGGCACTAATACAGACAAAATATAACTAAGACATATAAATGAAAAATCAAAAACATTAGCACTAAAGAAAACTTTAAACATCCGAGACCATATTAGCTAATTTGGTATCTGAGTTTCAAGCCAGAGATCAAATGAGAGGCTGGTGTGGAGATTTTTCCTGTAAGATCTGGTTTTGTGGCGTGTCTTTAATAAAATCAGTTTATTATAGCTTTGATTAATTATGTATTCAAACATAAACACACTATGAACAGAAAACCATATGTAAAAAAATCTCAAACAAGATACAACGTTTAAACATGTAAAATAGAGCTTAGATTGTTTATTTTTATTGTTTATACATAGATTTTTGAATGTGGTATTAGAGTTTTTCCCGAGATGTTTTCTGTTAAAATCTCAAAAAGCATATTTTTCTGTTTTAATTCTATAAATTTCAATAAATGTATATTATTTATTAAATAAAATATATTTTTATACTTTGTTACTGATGTATTTTCTAGAAAACGAACACTTTTGCCGTGGAATAATTTACTAAAATATGTTTATTTCACCGCGGTGTATCAAAACGAACATTTTAATGGAAAACCTAAATCAATGATTATTGAAAGAATCACTACTAGACTTTTTCCTAACACAGGGAATGGTATAAAAAGGATTTGATTTTGGAAATTGGAGGATAAATATCTTTCAGTGACTGTTTAGAATCAAATTGTTAAATAACTTAAATGGAATGAATGCACTGAATAGTATATACGCTAAATATTTATGTAGTTTTTTAACAAAGTCTAGCACTGAACTTATTTAAGTTTTCACATTGAAATATAAATATTTGTATACATTACTAGAACTTCGAATAAATAAAATTCTATAGATTAAAAATAGAGAAAATACATGCATAGATTCAGAGAATGTAGAAAATTTGAATTGTAAGAGAAGTATTTAAAAAAGATAGCAAGATAGATTTTACAAGATTTTCTCAGGTATACTAATCTTGAACGTCTCAAAAAACACAAAATTATGTTTTCTTATAAACGTTATTTAATTACTTTAATACAATATATTATATTTATATATTACTAATTTTACCGGGGATATTATTACGAAATATATTTTTCGGTCAGCGAATCTCAAAACAGATATTTCCTTAGATCACTGAAATTAATTTATCGACGACAATTTAAATGAAACTGAATTTAAATTTTAATCAAAATAAACATAAGATTAATTTTTAATCAACTGTTAAGTATTAAACAGCTAAATAAATAGAAGGAAATGGATACATTGAATATACTAAAAGCTATATAATTGCTGTAGGTCATCGAACGTTTTATAACTATTCAATTATCGAAATATTTAAATTGTAATAGAACTATATAAAAGATAACAATAATTACTTACTTCATCTTGGCCTTTGTTGAGTCTTCCTCTAAATCTCGCTCAAACAAATTCAATTCTACCATTTCTATACTAAATTACCTGTGGGATATAAAAGAAAAATTTTATAGCTATAATGTCATAGCTATGTTGGTGAAATGAAAGTACTTATTCTCAAAGAACTAATACCTGTACGTACATTCAAAAGTACCTTAGTTACTTGAATGTTGTGTATGATAGTATATAATTTATACTTTAAAATATGTTCATAGTATGCTTAAGGCCTTATTTAAATAACACTGAGTTATTTGTTTTATAATGTAGTATTTACCTTAGATGTCTCGTTTTATAAATTTAACATGATCAAATTAGGTGATTGAACTTGACATTGAACTTGGAGAAGGGGTTTGCAAGCGAATTAAGATTATACTGTGATGTGTTTAATTAATTTTCTCTAATTAACTACAATTTTACCTTGAGGGTGTGTTTTGTGCTTTAGCCGCTAAAGATATAGCAAAAAATGACTGTAACTTATTTGTAGGAAATTCAAATGCCTAAAGATATTCTACAGTTGGCGTTGGGCTATTTCCTCTGGTTTACAAATTAAGAATAAATATTGGACTTGTCAGTACTTTAGAAGTGTCCAGAGTAGTTCATATAAAAGACAGTTTTCTGTCAATTGTATGGTCTAAGCTCCGATTGTACCAAATTTCAAAATCAAGAATACCAAGAATTGGGCTAGGCTCTGTATACTGAGTACGAAAATACTAAAACAGGGTTTAGAATAAGGTGTTTTAATTCCCTGAAGACAGTAGTAGAAATTAAAATAATCTTTAATAAAAAACAGCAATTTTATGTCAGAAAAATAAGTTTATCATTGCGTTTAATTTCAGCCAGAAGATAATCTGGGCATATCAGAGAAGTTCTCAGGGAGGTTCAAGTTATGCAGGGTTTAAGATTATGGAGTTCATTCCTGAAGAAGAGTAAATGGACGAAGCGGGTATGTTCATCAAAGGTCTGAGGATACCGGATAGTGAGCAAGGGGGAGTTTAATTATGATTTCACCAAAGAAAGAAATCATAAGGTAAAATGATGTCAGAATTCTAAATTTTTTTATTTCAAGGCTAATTAAACAGGATGCCTTGCGTTTAAATACACTCAAATCTTAACTACTAATGATTTATAAATAAGATTTTAATCAAATATTAAGTTCTTAAAGTCTTTAAAACTGTGATAATGTTTGTTATAACTTTTATAGATCTCAATACAAATAATAAATTTCCAAAGTAATTTCCGGCGTATATAAAGTTTAGCAAAAGATTTAGCGTTTTTAAGTTTTTTAAACAGTCAGATGTGAAAGATAACCACTGTATAGAACCTATTTCTTCATTATGTAGTACTTAAATTCTTCAAATATTAAGAATGTTGGCAGGTAGTTTAATAGTATTTTGTATCAAGTAAAATCAAATAAAGGAAACAAACACTCTTATCGTAATTTGTTGATTGCCCGAAAGCTCGTAGTTTTTTTTTTAAATATCATCCCATTAGTTATTTAAAATATGAGATTTCAGCACCCACTTAGTTATTTGTTACAAAAAAAAACCTTTAAACGCTGTCCTAATACGCTGACGTGTTTCCGTATTTTTTTAATCGAGTCGGAATGAAAGATAATTGTTTACACAGTGATCACGTGACGCTTATCACGGCATAAGAGCGACGATTCTGGTGCGATGATTTACTCTGCATAATTCACTCATCAATAATGCACCAGTGTGGCATATCATCTACAACATATCATCACGTGCTTACCATTATGTACACTCTTCACCAACAATACTATATTAGTTCATTCATTATACAGTGTTCCAGTGTCAAGGTTATCAGATCCTCTTCAGTTCTTCCACTCTCTGAAGTAGTATTTTAAACCTTTGATTAGTACTCGTGATTATTACTCTCATTGATTAATAATTAATTGGAAAAACCCCACTATTTACATAATGCAAATAACCTACAGTCTCTCCTACTATCATGTTTCGTAGTAGCAATTTATCAGCAGTATTTAAATAAATGAATTCAATATGCCTGCTATAAACCAAACAGCACAACCTCTAATTGAGAAATATATCTAACTTTCTTTGAAGTGTCGTTTAAAAAAAACTGTTAATAAAGAGATCCATAGAAGTAATCCATAAACGAACTGGGTACAGTTGTCCTTCAATGGTATTTATTACACTGTGAGTATTACAATGCAAGTATTTATATTGAGATACTATAATTTTCCAAAAATTTTATTTGAAATTATTGTAAACAAAAGAGTTAAAAACAAATCTATATTAATTTAATACGTTTAACATTCACTTTGATATTTCTAAGGGGCACAATTTCACTTTTGTGACTTGCACGATTATATTTTATTTTGACCATCCCTGCGAAATGTTATTCATCACATCATTTAAGGTCACCCATTCAGCAACTGAAACATATTGTGTACTCTTACAATTAGTATTAGGCAGTTGGTAAGAAAGTGACCATTGTGTGAATTACTTATGTCGTTATACAAGTTGATTAGTTTACACCTTTTTTTCTAACTCGTATATCAATACGTGAGAATTCCTGCAACATGATGTGTAATTACTGGTAGCTAGTGAAAGGAAACGCCTTTACGATACGTTTAAAGAAATTATACATACTTTCATTCTATGGCTTACAGTATGCAAAATAATTTAATAATTGTCGCTAAATCACGCAGGAATGTGTCTTACCCAAAGGGTAAGGTATAACACGATCTAATGGGCTGTCTAGTGGAGATACTGGTTTGAATGTTATAGGACTAACTTGCCTTTTACGATTCATCGCTGTACTTGGGCTGTAGATATAACTGGCACTACAATACAACTCGGGCAGTTATACAGGTTTATTACAACAACAACTTGAATGGAATAGTACTAAACATCATATTACTGTTTTAAAGGTAGTTAAGTATTTTTTTAGTATAATCCAAGGTGGGTCTCTTTTCTAATATTTAATTAATGCTCCTTGTTGTATGGACAAATACGGTTCATAGGAAAATAATACCTTTTACAAACAATAGGGTAGAAATGAAAGGCAAAGAGGGCTGAGTTGTGGAGTGCTACATAAATACGTAATTGGGTTTGTGGTAAGTTAAAATATGAGAAATACTATGTGACTTTCGGTAATGACGTGTTCACCCTCAAATGGCGCGGCATAACAATGGTTTGGTCACGTGACTGCCTCGGCGTGGTCTTGAACATAATTTTACTAACTAATTTAATTGTTATCACACCATCATAACGGAACACAGCATAAGAAGAAGGGGTTGAACAATTTTCTCCTTTTGAAAACACTATTAAATGAAAGATAAAATAGATTATCAAGGGATTTTGTAAACTATGTGTATTAGGAACTAGATTGTGTTATGCAAAGAAGAGATTTTAAAGATAACTTTGATCTCCCACACACTCATTCTTACATCCACTTTGAGTAGGATGGTAACATAAATCGACAGTATTTGGCTTCTGAGAGTCATGTTTCGTGATTTTATGCACTTTCTTTAAGAGTTACCGTGAAGGCAATTGCAAATAGTCTGATTTTGAGTACAAAATCTACCTAAAATATTTCTCACCACGTTGAAATATTTTCTTTTTTTTTGTAATGTGAACAGATTGGTTAGTCATTTTCTATTGATAACTATAGACATTAGCCTATGAATACTTATAAACATTTGACAAGAAAATCAAATAATTTAAGATTGCATTCTGGCTTCTATTACGCTAAGTTTGTACGGGGCAAACACAATGGACATACTGGTATTTTAATCTACAAAAATAATTTCCACTATATAATAACAAATATCAATGTTTTTTCCCCCGAAATCTTTAAAAACAATAATAAAAGATTATTGCGTGGTGTTCTACATTACATTGTTCTGAATTTACAAAAGTTTTATTAGTTATATAATGTAGAAATATATTGATAACTATAGCTCTAGAGAAAAGTTCAACAGGGTGCAGCTCTCGTTGAGTAACATGAACACAAAAGAGACACAGAAACATTTCTAATTATCTCCAAGACGTCAGTTTCACCCGTAATCCGGTCTGTTCTCCTGTATAACTCGTTACCCGGGGCGTCCGTACTCAGTGCTCGTCTGGCTGCCAACATTTCTAATTATCTCCAAGACATCAGTTTCACCCGTAATCCGGTCTGTTCTCCTGTATAACTCGTTACCCGGGGCGTCCGTACTCAGTGCTCGTCTGACTGCCAACATTTTTAATTATCTCCAAGACGTCAGTTTCACCCGTAATCCGGTCTCTCCTGTATAACTCGTTACCCGGGGCGTCCGTACTCAGTGCTCGTCTGGCTGCCAACATTTCTAATTATCTCCAAGACGTCAGTTTCACCCGTAATCCGGTCTCTCCTGTATAACTCGTTACCCGGGGCGTCCGTACTCAGAGCTCGTCTGGCTGCCAACATTTCTAATTATCTCCAAGACGTCAGTTTCACCCGTAATCCGGTCTGTCTCCTGTATAACTCGTTACCCGGGCGTCCGTACTCAGTGCTCGTCTGGCTTCCAACATTTCTAATTATCTCCAAGACGTCAGTTTCACCCGTAATCCGGTCTGTTCTCCTGTATAACTCGTTACCCGGGGCGTCCGTACTCAGAGCTCGTCTGACTGTCAACATTTCTAATTATCTCCAAGACGTCAGTTTCACCCGTAATCCGGTCTCTCCTGTATAACTCGTTACCCGGGGCGTCCGTACTCAGTGCTCGTCTGACTTCCAACATTTCTAATTATCTCCAAGACGTCAGTTTCACCCGTAATCCGGTCTGTTCTCCTGTATAACTCGTTACCCGGGGCGTCCGTACTCAGAGCTCGTCTGGCTGTCAACATTTCTAATTATCTCCAAGACGTCAGTTTCACCCGTAATCCGGTCTGTTCTCCTGTATAACTCGTTACCCGGGGCGTCCGTACTCAGTGCTCGTCTGGCTGCCAACATTTCTAATTATCTCCAAGACGTCAGTTTCACCCGTAATCCGGTCTGTTCTCCTGTATAACTCGTTACCCGGGGCGTCCGTACTCAGTGCTCGTCTGGCTGTCAACATTTCTAATTATCTCCAAGACGTCAGTTTCACCCGTAATCCGGTCTGTTCTCCTGTATAACTCGTTACCCGGGGCGTCCGTACTCAGTGCTCGTCTGGCTGCCAACATTTCTAATTATCTCCAAGACGTCAGTTTCACCCGTAATCCGGTCTGTTCTCCTGTATAACTCGTTACCCGGGGCGTCCGTACTCAGTGCTCGTCTGGCTGCCAACATTTCTAATTATCTCCAAGACGTCAGTTTCACCCGTAATCCGGTCTGTTCTCCTGTATAACTCGTTACCCGGGGCGTCCGTACTCAGTGCTCGTCTGGCTGCCAACATTTCTAATTATCTCCAAGACGTCAGTTTCACCCGTAATCCGGTCTGTTCTCCTGTATAACTCGTTACCCGAGGCGTCCGTACTCAGAGCTCGTCTGGCTGCCAAAATTGCTAATTTGATTTTCTTTTGTTTTATAAATCCGCTTCTTAATTCCAAATTAAATTTTAAAGTTTTAAATCAACTTAATACAGGAAAACATTAATTGGTATAAACAAAATAGATTATTATCTGTAATAAGCTCTAAACGTTCTGTGGTTTTAAAAATTACTTCAAAATGTATTTATTTATTTTATAATATGCAAGTAAGGTATTGATGAACGTGTATCGTTTAATATATATACTATAACTCTAAAATAGCACATTTCACTGTTCCATCGCTCAAGAATTTTATTTGTCTACATTGATTCAAATAAATCTTTGTTCCAAACTGTTTTTAATGTATAATAATAGTTTCTTCTTAAGTAATTACTTCACTTTAGCTCTATACCGTATTTATAAGAACTGTATGATTAATTAAGTTAATGAGTTATTTTATTTTAAATCGGCTTTTATCCTTCATAAACGTGATACCGGAAGGATAAAGCATAATTTTTTTTATCAAAAAGGAAAACATTTTGTTGCACAAGATTTAAACGGCCCTATGTTGTAGTGGGTTTAATGATTTGCTTAGTTATTCAAATTAATATAGTGTGTTTAAACGTTGTTTCATATTCCCCTTCATTGTTGCCTAAAGCACCAAAACCTTCTGTAACTCTGTAACTTACGCGGTCAGAACCGTAAAATTATTATGGTTTATCGATTGCTACAAAAGAGAAAAAATGCTAACACGAATCATATCTTGATATATTTTTGCCTCGGGTGGAGGAACATCTTTAGTCAGAAAATGTAGCCGAATAGGCAGAGCCGGTAATGTGTTTTCACTAACGGTATGAGGGAAGGGTAACGGAGCTGCATAGTCAAATTATAAACACATATCAGCAAAGAACTTTAGCAAGGAAGATAACATAGGATTATCGAAAACCTGGAAGCCAATCTGAGTGCTGATTGGTCAAATTGATCAGTGGTTGCCCAAGCTTTAGCCAGCCACGATAAAGCTGTATCCTATTTCCTCGTTCCTCCCTCCAGCGGAGGTGTATTTATCCTACTATGCTGTATCTTTTTTTAACGTTTCTTATAACTGAAATATTATAGTCAGGTACTTGAAGCGTGATTAAAATCGTGCAGATAACTTAAGTAAATTGTTCAAGTTTATTGAATAGTATCTGATAGATTTAATCGAGTAATATTGTTTGATAATATTAATATAAGATACCGGGTCCACTTAACGCACTGTACCCAAATCTAGTCAAAAGCCCATTGCTAGGTCATAATATGCTATCCCTGGTCCCTCTCATCAAGCTGCTTCTGTAGACACGTCCAAGCCTTTCTTAGGTTTGCGTAATAACTTAATCTCACGACGGGTATAGGCTACTTTGATTAAATAAATTAAGGCCATTTCAGAAATATGATAAATTTTTAATTTTTAATGTATTCAACCGTTTCTGTTTGTTTGTGTTTTTTTAAGACGTATGTGCGTCCACAATAAAATAGATAGGCAATTTTGTGCTCCTTAACCACACTGAACCATCTGTTTTGTTTAGATTATATCGACACGTAATAAAATTTCATTTTGATTTCTCACAACTGTTTTATCAATAAGATAAACATTATATTATAAGAGAAGTATTCTGCGACTTCGGTAGAGCCTTTGCCACTATGGAGTGTTATGTATTGCCGTTGTCTGTAAGCTTTGTTTCTACATCGTCAAGCATTTACCTTAATGGCCTTCACTAAATATTAAGCGCTGGTTTAAGTGAGCCTTTAAATCGATCACTGTTGATGGCGATTCTGGCTTTAGAGGAGCTTCAAGCGAGGGGGTCTGTCAGGGGTCGGTACTAGGACCGCTGTTGTTCCTGATCTAGGTCAATGATTTACAAGACAATGTTCATTTAAACACTGCAGAGTTTATAAATAGTGTGAAATTGAATTTCTGAGATATATCTTAGATAAACCTCAACATTATACAGATGAGTGACTAGTTTTCATCTCATTGATTGTGAGTAAGGAAGAAAAATGTTATTCTTTCCAAACTCTAATACTTAGATTGAGAGGCTGTTTTGATGTTTAACAGAATATAATACCTTTTTATATGTTAGTTCTCATCTAGTACAGTTCCTAAAGACTTTTCAAAGTCAAATTCACGGATTTTACCCTCATATTCGTAGCAGTAAATGTTTGGAGGCAGTCAGTATGTGCCAGTGATAATAATACCATATTCGATTCCTCACTGAGTAACAAACTTTAACAATCTTTTTACGTATAGTGAATCTACATCAATAGTAAAAAGTCCATCCCCAATCGAAGAAAACCCTTCAGAGGTATTATTATTAACAATGAATTAATAGTCAACCACTACAAGCGGTCGCTTTTCAATCCAAGCTCTTATTATCATGTCTCTCCACAAACTATGCTCTCTCTTTCTCAACAGTTTATAGTAAATCTATATTAAGCCGATGTATCTGGATATAATATGCAACCAAACTTTGAAGGATATTACTGAGAAAAAAACACTTGATAAATTGTATGAATATGATATACTAATATAACTAAGGATTCATTTCCGAGAATGGATATTTTTCTGGAACTTGTCTTAAATATTCAGGTGATGTTTTTTTTTTCTCAAGGCATTCTAGTAAGTGAATGATACCAGTTAATGATGTTTTTGTCTCTGAATTTGACAAATGTAATAGACTGGTAACATGAAAATGACTGCAAATTATTAAAACTGTTGAAATATTAAGATAACATTGATGTCTTATATATTGAATATAGTTGAGCTCAATTATTTTCTCATCTCCCGCGAAATTTAAATGGTTAATAGTGTTATATTCATCACACATAATTTAAATTCATAGAATTATTGGTATTGCTAAATTAATACTGTTTTAATGCAAATTCCTGTAATTTATTCATTACGAATTCACATAATTATCAACATACATTATAAAGTGTAATAAAGTCACTGTTATACGTTTATAATTGACATATATTTCTATTGAAATTACAATTAATTAATTTTTTGTCCTACTGTGATTGTAACACTTCCTCACTTAAAGGATTAAAATCACATTGGTAATATTATATTCGTAATTGCCACCTTATTCTTATATAATTGAATATGAAGAATTCTTTCATATATATAGAACAATAATTTTAGTGATACAAATGAAAAAATCATAAAATAACGTAATTTAATTAAATAAAAAAATGTCACATGTCTGATGGGGTTGTCAAAAGATATTTTTTCGTTTCAATATTGGTATGGCCTCAAGAATATAAATTATCATTATAACATAAGCGTCGTATCTTCATAACATCCAGCAGTGTTACTGAATTAGAAAGAGGTACTTAAAGGGCATACTTAAGGTTTTTAAGGTTTTGGAAACGTACATTTACTAACATTATGTCTGTCAAGGTCATCGATTATGTGAATATAAGAAGTGATACATTGGTAAGTTATTTTTATTATTTATATTTTTAAATGACTATTCCGTATTTTAAATCTCAAAGCTCTGGTTCCAAAATTAATTTTAGTTTAGAAACTGCAGAATGGAAGTTTATATGTTTCCATGTTGTAAGTTATATATATTTTTTTAAAGTAGTCCCTATTTAATTTTCAACTTTCCTTTCACTAAAGCAAATTTCCATGACCTACTATTTGGAAAGAAAGTTTTCCATCGGTAAATAATAACGTAAATAATAGAAAGAATGATTGCTAAAAAAGGTCTATTTAAACGACCAAAATCAATTTAATCAAAATCTGAGTAAAACTGAAGGTGAAAAATACATGGAACAATTTCATTATGTTATAATTACAATATGCTACTATACTAGGTTTGCGGGTATCAAAAGAACATGTTATAAGCAAACACATAAAATATAACAAAGGTTACAAAAACAGTTAAAACACTGTGGCTTACACATTTAAGGAAAAGTCAAATAAAGAAACAAAAATAAAAATTATGCATGTAAAATACACAACAGTTTTAAAACAAACATACCAGCAAATTAATAACATCCTTATCATGTATGTTATTGTTATGTTAAATAGTTATTAGGAATATACTATTTGACGCAAGTTATTCTGGAAAACCTTTATGTACTTTAGAAATAAAGGTATTTTTATTTATTTCTCATAACATTTTGAAAGAACTGAACACAGCTAGCTGAGAACTGGCTGACAAAGGTCAAACGGAGCAAAACAAATGACATTGGCTGTCGATAGCAACAACTCTTCATGTCAGATAAATGGCAGGCAATGTCATCTTTTAACAAAATATTAGCAACGTAATTTATTGAGTCACGCTGGATATATTTGGCATTAATTAGTAATAACATACTTTGAAGTATGTCTACATTGTTATGCTGAAATGTAGTACTTACAGTTTCTATGGCAGGACTTGATTGAATAGGTAAGCCAAAAAACTAGTAATGTAATTTAAGTAGGTACATACTGCACAAGTAATATAAATAATATTTATAATTAAAAATGTCACCATATTTTAATTAATAACTTCAACATTTAAATATTGCATTGTTATGTATACACTAATGTATAATGAGCTTACTTAAAACTGTGAAAGTTTGAAAACCATCGATTCAGATCAAGACTCATATGAATCAAATTAAAAGTGCACTTGTCATATAATATTGGTCATGCGTAGTGTACATTGCACAAATTGAATCAGAACCCCCATAACTTTTTTGACCCTATATACGTATTTCTTAGATTGTGATCAGAATCGTTTTGTTGTAGAAATTTCCAAGTAAAAATGGGAAACCCAAATATTTTTTCCAGATCACTGGTGATAATTTTTGCAGAGGCAAGTAGAAAGTTCTTGGGCTTTGATATAGAATACCAACTTTAAACGTAATCGAAAAGGAATATTAAAAAAAATTCTGTTGTCAAAATGTACTGTTATCCAAATGAAATAGTTGATACATTTTAGAAGAAAGGTCCTTTACCTTGCTGTAAAAATCTCTTCTAAGGAGACACTGTAATTTTAACACTTTTTAATTTGTTACTTATGATCTATTGCATAAAAGGGAAGACCATCTAAGGAAAAAAATACCACTATAAAGTCAGCCAAATGCAATGATGTTCAGACACTCTTAGACGGCAAATGCTCTTTAAAAAGACCTGAAGTGGCTAAGACAGAAAATAAACCAAAAGCCAGCAAGCTTCAGAACTGAGAGATGAAGATAAAAAAAAACATCATATTTACAAACGAAGAATCATAACAAAACTACATTTGCCAATTTTTAAATGGCTGGATTAACTTTTATTTGCGCTGCAGTGGCGAAGGACGGTAAGTGATGTATATTAATTATTAAAAGCAAGAAAGACTTTTTTAAATTCAATACATTACTTTAATGTTTAAGATATTAATAAAGAAGCAATCATGACCAAAATTTAAATTTTTGTTATAACTATTTATAACAGAACCAGCCAATAATTAAAACTTTTTCATTGATAATTTGAAGAATGGGAAAACTTCAAATTATCTCCTTGGTTTCTCGGTGTCTCAATTAGTGCAATTATCACAAAGTAAGTCAAAACGCAAGAGTATTCTTAGTTGCATAACCACTTTTTCATGAAACGTAGTTGTTTATGCGAACTATTATTGTATGATTGCGGGATAATAAATTGAGCATTATGTGGCACACTGATTTGATATGGGAAAGAAAGGTAAATTTTAAAACTTTAAGTGACGCTTGTTTTTATTACACTTCAAGCAGAAGTAAAGTAAAATCAAGCGTTAAAATTACAAATAATTCTGAATAAAGTAATTGAATACATAGCAAATAAGACATTTTTAAATAGTTTTGAATTGTTTCTTATATATGAGGCAAAGAAATTTTGTAATTACTGTTTATTTTATAACAATGATTAAAATAGTTTGGTGTTAGTTCTTAAATCTCACTCTCAATTAATGAAATACAACAAACAGCATCTCTAAACAGGCAATTAAAAATTAACAAATTTTAAATACACGAAGATATTTCGGTTTGAATACGTTAAGAAAAGATTAAATTATGGAAATTAAACAAAACAACCGATATAAAATATATATTAAAGGCAAATGGTGGACACTATTATGTATATTTTTTTAAGAATTATGTGAAAAGGGATTTTCCAGTTAATGGTTCATATATTAAATTTCAGGTGGAAACTTCGTTGTGATCACATTCTGTTAGTTTGGCCTGATGCCACACCACCTAGTAAATTATGTTAGTTCCAGTTTATCTTCAAATTTTGTTATATATCAGTTTATTTCAGGCTTCAACGTTTGCCATCTATAACACTTACTTTACTTTATGTCATTAACTACTTTAAATACCTGGAAAACCTTTATGTGCACACCAGATGGTAAGTTCAGAAATTTTTAAAACATACAGGTACACACTGGACATGCACATCCGTAAACTGTCCTTAAAATAGCCGGATTGTGGTCAGTAGGGATATATTTTGTATTTAATTTGGTTTCTTCTTTTGGGATTTAGATTTTTCGTGTTTGTCTTATTGTGATAAAACTTTCCTGTTATTAGGTGTGACCGTTATAACAGAGCTTATGTGTCAAAACAATTGGCAGATAATATTTATAAAACAACAGAAAATTTATTTATACAAATTTAAGAATTTTCCAAGTACTTTTGAACGATGTCTTCTTAAATTTAAAGGAGGGATTACATCCTATTAATAGCACTGTGTTGAATGAACAATGAGTTATACTGAGCTGCATTTATTAACGTTCCGAAGAAATGAGTTCTTCAAGGAAAAATGACCTAAACCCAGTATACCTAGATTTAACATGATTTTTAGTAATATAATTCTTTTAACTGTGAACAAGGTAATTTTATTGTATAGTATATGAAGTGGAACGGGCTTAAGTCTCTGCTGTGCCATTGGCAATCTATTGTATTGTGGACAGACAGGCAGTCAGAAAATCATGCAGAAAAAAATGTATATCTCCTGGCAGACGAAGAGAAATTGTATCTGCCTACTGAGTGATGACGCTCAGCCAAATTACATGATTGTACATGTACCATCATACAATTCATTCTTGTGCAAAATTTAAAGTCTGCTGACTCAATATTTTTAGAGATATCTTGCCAAATGATTCATTCACATTTTTTTCATCAAATCACGAAAGGTTGGTGTTGCATGCGTTGAGTTAGGATATATAGATTAGTATGCTTAATGTTTATATCTGATATAAATTTTATGAATAGAGTTACTTGCACAAGTATACAGAGAATTTTTGTTTAAAGTTTATTATTAACGATGTAAGGTTATAAAGGATAACAGGATTTCGGAAATTTGCTATCGTTATAGGTTATAACAGGTTTAACACAACGTTTTAAGGATTGGAACCTATCCTCTATGTCAGGTGGGGAGTTATTAATATATACAACAAAATAAAGAGCAGAAAGAGGTAAAGAAAGGAAAGAATCCTTTTCTTAAACCCTTGAACCTTTTTGTTTTCCTTCTTAGCATCTTTATATTCTTTATTTTTGAATGAATTAAAACTTCCCATACCTGACGAAGAGGATAGATGCCAATTCTCGAAACGTTGTGTTATACCTTTTTTAACCTATAAGGATGGCAAAAGTCCGAAATCCTGTTATCCTTTCTATAGAGATTCCTAGCGTATAGACAGTTAGACAGACATAAATAAATTGAATGATTCGAGCCCTTCAAAAGATTCGCTGATTCTCAGTCAAAAAGTCACATGCCTGATGTTGGAAACAGGTTTATAGCGTTAAAAAAAATGTTATAGTACTGGGTAATTTTTGTGAAATTATGTCTTATCTTGGATTGTTGGCTATTACTCAGGAGATAAATCACTCATAAGGACAAGTGTGCTGAGATCAGTTCTCTTATTTCTGAGGTCCAACAATAGGACGTGAACAAGTTCGGTCTCCTTCTGTGGTATTCAACAGCATCAGCAGTGCTGCACTTTACAGACTAACTCTAGTAGCGAATCTAGTGTGCTGACGCCAGCAGAGGCATGTACTCACTTGCCACCGCATAAACGAAGTGAGTGCAGCTGATGATAATTTCACTTCATCAACCTGGGCGCGTCTCAAAGACAGTCCGAGCACTCGATTTTGCCAATCCTCAAATTTGCAGCATTAGATTGGGTATTTCATCTGTAAGTAGTAAAATAAAAGAGCTTATGTATTGTAGAATAATATTATAAAAATAGTAAGTTACAAATAGTAAGTTATATTGTACAATAAACTTTTTAATAGTATAGAGTTACTTACAGGATTGTACTAAAACTAAATAAAATTAAAATAATTCACAAATCCAGGCTAAGTGTCCTATGCTGTTGATTAGAAACATTGTGGAAGAAGATTACTCTAACGCAGTGTTAATACTGAAGCCTGGTGCTTTCCATCAGCTTGGCTTACTTTGTCGAGGTTCTCTTGATCCATAGCGATGTTCTCTTGATCGTAATCAATCACAAATAAACATGCAACAAGCATTCTCTGTGTAACTGTAAAGTCTATGACGTCACCTGTAAAAGTATTGTTTTATTCACGAGATCAGGTGATGTATATTTAATGATAGAAACTGTAATTACTTATTTATTATTTTTTGTTTCCAGTTTGGTATTGAGGATGGAAGTTTTGTGGCCGTAAAAGGATATTACGGAAGTTTTCCATCGTCTAGTGATGAAAGATTGGATGGGAAAGATTGGATTGGAAAGATTGGATTACGTTTCGAGATGTCCAAACTGATATATCTCTAAAACTAAGAAGGAGGTCAGATTGCAGATCAAAATGAAGAGCTACAGATGTTTCTTCTATCTCCGTAAAAATTTTGGTTTTTTAAATATTTTCTAATAAACCCTTAACATATTACGCTCGAGAATAATTCTAAATTGAAACACACCATAAAGTTTATTTATGGTAAATACAACACTTTGATAGCCGGTTGAGCGTTAGCCAAGGGGCTGGAACATTTTATTTGTCTTTGCCTGTCTGGCCGAAATCAAACTAACCTGTAGATTATTTAAAGTTTTGCGTTAAGGTTAATTTCTATGTAGAAAATATAGTTAAATCATATTACACGTGACTCCACAGTGTTTGGCTGAGCGTTAGTAAACACTTGTTCATCGGTATTGGAGTAACCGTGATGGCAACAAGAAAATCACAGAATTATCAAATTTAAAAATAAACCGTGTACAGTCATATTATAACCTGTGCAATAATAATAAATCTATATACAGAGACGAAATACTGCATCCAGCCTCAGCAAATCCTGGTACACGACACCTTACTCCTATCAACTAATAATGTTTACATACAGTATATAAAGGCATTTTGCACATGCAACTCGTCTAGTATTGAAGAACCAATTTCGATAATTGAGTGATAAAAGAACCCTACTGTCAAAAGTACTGTAATAGTTTTTCCCTATACCAAATTCTTATAATATCTAATCACTTTTTAAGGACACCTTTACAATAAAACTGTCACATGCAAAGTAAAACTACAAATATGGCAAGATCTGGTTAAGCTTTCAGATACAGGTTGTAAAAAGTCCTACACCATCCTCTATTGGATGTGAAAAGTCAATAACTACCTTAAAAACTATTTCTTAAGTCCAGCATTCATTTTTATAAAGTTTAAATTTCACAAATTGAGTTTTCAAGACAAGAATATTAAACCATGTAGGCAAGATCACGTCGACCCCTACATTGTTACGGTTTAAACTTTAATCCCAGTGTTTTGGTTCACACAGCGTTGAAAATTTGTCAAGTTTCCAAACATTGTTTTATCAGAATATCTCTCTAAGTTTTCCACTATTGACATGAACTGATTAAAAACTATCTTGTTTCACTACATGTTATAGTGAAAAAAATGTTTTTTGTTTTTTAATACTATTAGACCACACAAAGCCTAATCGAGTTCAGTGGTAACAAATAAATCATTGCGTACAATAAAGTAAATATATATGTTAAAAATGTAATTCCATATGAATGCGAGTTGATTAAATTTATGTTGGGTGATGTATAAAAATTGATTTCTCGAGTGCAGATAATGGTGTACTTTTATCTAACGCCTTATCCAATTAGTTCATGATAATTGCTTAGTAGTGAAACTATAACAAGACTCAGACAAACACGACACTTCTGCTGATTCAAGTTCTGGATAGAGTGCTTGAATCAACTCAAACTTCAAGTAGGTTTGAGCTGTTCACTCTAAAGACGGTAATTAATTGAATTCTTAAGTGTTAAAATGTGTTATAATGAATTTGAAAGAATAACTTGTTTGTCTGCTTATATTTAATAATAAATCTGAAAATAATGCGATCAAGAATAGTCTTAGTAATTTATATCTGAAGCCTAATATGTATTTGTGAATTGAAAAATCGTCTATAACGTTTAAAACTAGTATTTAGAATTAGTGAATGATACGAAGTCAATGCTGATACAACTTTCTATTTCTGATTTCTGGAATAAAAAGAGACAGAGACGAAGATGTCTAAGGTAACGTGATTTCCGTTTCCATCAGTGGCTTTTCTGAGACTATGTGACTCGTCTTGAACCTATATAGAACCTCTCTTATTGTTATTGTGCACAATAATATGTGAAACGTTTTTTCTGGTGGTTTAAAAGTGTGAATAGCTTCTCTGTTATTGTTGGCTGGAAATTTTAATTTCTGTGTGATTTTCTATTGGTCTGTAGCTCTATCAGACTATTTATGTCCGAACGATAGCTCGGAAACGAACTAACCTATTGACTTGAAGTTGTACATAAAACTTCATTACTATAAAGCAAACACCAGGTTACATTATGGCACCTCCATGGGCTTAGCTGAGCGTTAGTGAACAGTTCTCCACTTTGCTTATAAGTAATCATGATGTCATCAAGGACGAACTATAAAAAATAGCAATAATAACAAAATATCATATTAGTACAACAATTTAGCATATTATTTTGCATTCAGGCTCCATGTTTGTGACAGAAGTACTAGATATAAAAAATAACCTTTAAGACTCATATGATATGAGAATGTTTATTAACAGTTCATCTAAAAACAAACTCTGGTAACAACTATTTCAGTTACTGCACCAAATCAAGATGATTAAACTGTCTGTTACGTGATTAATTTGAAAGTTTGTTAATACAAATTACTGCCGTTTTTATGCTTTCTCTGAGAATTTTTTAAGTATACATGACATACTTTTAGTGGCTGGGTTTTTTTTACGGTTGAATTACTATTCTATGGAACTCTTAGGATAGATAGGTTCACAGGTTTTGTTTGGCATGATTTGTTTTTTTCAACAAAACTTTTCTTTATACCTTAGGTGATATTTTCACCTGAGGAAATGAACCATATTCTCAAGAGATAGAGTTACTAATTTTTTTGTATGACTAAACTGATACATTTTTCGGAAATTTAATTGAATTAATGATTTTAATAATTTGTCTATGTTTTAATTAAGTAACAAAACAAAGATGAAGGCAAATGTTTTACGATTCACGCTAAGTGTTACTTTTATGTTCATTAAATTCAAAAACATGTGGACTAGTATTACAGCAGTTGATGTATCATACGTGTAGTTAAAGATTGTAGATGTTACGTTATTGCCTTGTTCTAGATCATACTTCAAAACATCCAGCTTTGGATTGTAATAACCTACTGTACCTAATAACAAACCACCTCAGCCCTACCTATTCTTTAACATTATATGGTAGCAGTACGCAACACGACGTAACAGCCTTTGCTGCAACTGCATGCAATAGTTCAAGTCTACAGCTACATCTGTTATAATTTAAACATTTTTCAGTTTCATTTCACGTGATTGTACTCAGTTTATTTTCAAATTGATTAAATTTTTAAATTTTTTCGCTGCTATCGTAGTTACCCGTTAGTCCAAAGTAAAAATATCCGATAACGGTCGGCTAAATTTCATAGAATGGCATGAATCATTATAGGACACGGTGTCCCCTGTTTAAAAATTAATTTCATGCAAAATTTCAAATTTATGTCACTTCGTTTGCAAGATATCTTGATTTTCAGATATTAAAGTAATAGGCTTCACTTGCGCTCGGCCAATTAGTATGTTTAAAATTGTAGCTTCAGCCATTCTTTTACAATTAAAGTTTGCTTGACTTTACTAGCAAAGAATTATGTTTATTTTGTTAGAGAATCCAAGAGGTACAGGATACAAATTTGTATTACTAGATAAGCTAGTAAATAAAACATTCTTCCTCATTACTGTAGCAACAAAATGTATAGAGTAGCGGTAAGTAACCCAATATATCTGCCACATTGCATCAAGATACACTGTACTGCAATATAAGATTCTACAGTATAGAACCTCCATTCTTCCATCTCTCATTTTATTGAATTTAGTGGTGTATACCAAAGCTATTGACTATGATTTAACAAACTTCAGGTTAATATTGTGTAATTTTTAGGGCGCAATATTATTTAGTATTCATTCATACTCTGTATATTTATTTTAGTTGTTTTTCTCAAGCCTTAATGAAGACATATAACACGACAACTTAAAAATGTAAGCTTCCTATTAACGCACGATCGACTGAAATAATAGTATTATACAAATGTCTATATTTTATAACACGGTATCACTGACGATTATCAATATGGTATTAATTTACTAAAAATATTTCAAAATGCGTAGTTATCAATAGGGTTATTCTGAATATTCAGTTAACTGCAGCAAAATGATGACACAGATCAGTAATGAGGTACTGATTACAACACCGAGTCCAATCAGCTGATTCTCACTGTAGTTTAGATGCCGAAACGGATTCACCTGTCGACCTTAGTTATCTGTCACAGATGTTCGTAATTTATCATTAAAAATTCTGACCCTTATCTCCATTTTGTTATCATTACTGCATGAGACAGTACTCTCTCTCTCTCTCTCTCTCTCTCTCTCTCTCTCTCTCTCTCTCTCTCTCTCTCTCTCTCTCTCTCTCTCAAAATTAAAACGTATTCAAATAATATAAAACAACAAACAAGAGTTTTCGCGCGCAATATTTTTAGCCAAAGGCGTGTCCTTCATTGTGCAAGATTTTATCATGTAGTATGATGGAGCCATGTGAATTATTTAAATGGAAGTATGGCTCGTATATCTAGCACTTATTATGATTTTGCTCATTGTTAAGCGAGATAAATAAACATTCGTTGTTTCTTATGTCAGACTGCGTGCATTTCTGGTTCGAATAAATTACACTTCGAACTCTACAGTTGAACTTGACTGCCCTGATATTCCGATTTGGAAAGTACTACATACAAAATTGTCGGATAATTTAATTATTTAAAAAACCATCAAAATCGTAAACGTAGCTCAAGATGTACTTTATATTAAAGTGTAATATAAGATATATCAAGTAAAGTGTTAAATCCCCCCCTAAAAAGTAAGAATTTCTCTATTAAAATAACTGATAACTGGTTTTTCCTTTACCATTTATCTCTGCTAAACAAATCCTTTATAATGATGCACATCAAGAGCTTACGGTAAAAACTCCTTGTAGACCATTGTCCATTGGTTGTCTAAATTATGTCGAACCGTTTAATTTTAATTCCAGTCTAATATTCTTTCGTTTCTACACTAGATTTTGCCTTGATATCCTGATCAAGAAAATATATACAAAGATTGCTTTTCATGGCCTAATTAAATTAAAAGCGCCTACTACTACAAACCCTTATAATCTAATTCCGGTCTCAGAAATTTCTAGCGCTGTGGTTGAGTTCGCCTTTTAATAATGAAGAAAATATAAATGATTGGTAGGAATAAAAAGTTGCTTAGGTAAAAAGTGTCTATTCCGGCTGTTAAAGTTCACTTCCTATTTATTTATGGTTCCGTTAAATTTTCGTTGTTGCCACATCAAAAAAGAAAAATACATAATGTAGTTCTCGGAAACTAACATATATATTAGAAAGCGTCTACTTCCAATATACAATATTTCTAGTGCAACAACTGATTTTAAATTGTGATACTGATCTAGACAAGAAACTTGTAAACCAATACAAAACTTGTAATCCACTCTAAGAATTAGCATACAACAATGCCTTTTAATTTCAATGAAACTTCCCATGACATTGAATATTTGATGTAAGTTTGTTTTGCGGTTGAGTGACTGACTGACACAGAGTCAGAAAGGACAGCAAGTTTTGTGATTGCATTCTGAGAGGGTGCTAGAAAGCTTCTTTGACGAACAACCAGTTTTGTATCAGTTTACCACTTAGCTTTGTGAACTTTCACAATGTGTCACAACCCAAAAGTCATCTCGCTTTTGAAACGTGCTCAATATTGCTCAGCTATGAATTTAGTTTATACTGCTTGGTTGCTATACAGTAATGAGTAATAAAATCTGATAAAATAACGGAAAATAAAAAACATATTGTAACCATACAATTAAATTGTGTAAGAGGATGGGTATAAGGTTATTAAAACTCTATAAACATACTTTGCCAAAGTTTATTGAACTCCAAACTAACGACCTTAAACACTGTGCTATCGTTCTTTCATGTAAGAAACGACTGTTAAAAAGGTAGGTAAATAAGAAGAAGAAGATATTACTAAGACCTGACCTAAATTGAAGATCTATTGTTTGAGACTAGTAAAGAATATGATTTCATTGTAAAAGTCTATAGTCTACGCAATAAAATATAGCTGTGACTCAGTATATTACTGTAAATTAAGAAAAAAATCATCTGCGTCAGTTCGTGAATTCATTAGAAAAACAAACCATCTGGTTATTACACATTAACTGTAACAGAGCACAATTACTTTAAATTAAACATTTTAATAGAGTTTGAAAAATATTTTCTTAATATTCTCGTATAAGAATGATAAATATTAGATATACAAAATAAAAATAACAGCCACAAACACAAGAATCACATACTCAAAAAGATCGAAGACTGAGTTAATAAACAATAGTAATCATTTATTCATATTAATCGGTCCTTATAAGAACTTCAACCAATCACGTTGCAGCCTCCTCCATTACCAATCACTTTAAAAGCAGATCTGCATTTACCGGCTCCACCGGTTTCAATACTAAACAACTCAATATTAACTGTAAATTTTAGATTATATAAACTTTTAGAATATTCTGTAGAGCAGGGGTTCTCAACCGGTGGGTCGCGACCGACAAAAAAAACAAAAAAACTCAGGCCATATACACCATATGAGCGGCGGAATATCAAATGAAGCGACCATGTACTTATTTATAAACTGAGTTGAGTACGCTTGTTAAATACAATAAGTATATTTAATCAATTTACAATTAATCAATACTATTTTTAAAATACAACTATAATTAACAAAAAGGAACAAATGGAGCTCTAAATGAATCAACATCGCTGCTAAAAATGATGGTGCCTGCCCGCGCCGCTTGTATCGTAACGTAGGCCTTATTGTTGTGAGACAAAATTTGTTTATTCTAAAAAAGGCACACTACACAAAATACATTGCAAAAAATACATTTTTTTAAAAGTCCAGCAGAATGACTTAATGAGAAACTTGAGCTTGCTTTGAATTAACTAACTGTAGAATGTCTGGGTTTGATTTTTGTCAAACACAAAATAATATCATTTTCCAGTGCCAAACGATTTCTTGATTTGGTTTTTAAATTCACCATTGTGGAAAATACTTTTTCACAATTGTAAGAAGTAGAAAAAGGTATCAAAATCTTCAATGCTACTTTGGTCAATTCTGGGTGTTCCTTCTTTATACTTAGCCAAAACTTGTCGGGAAAAACATCGTCAAAAGTTAGTTTCAATGACTGATCACTTGATATATCTATCAGTTCATCATTCAGCTTTTTGAACACAGCTTTTTCGGAAAATGATTTTGTTATCCACACAGATCCACTTGTATCTTTAACAGGAATATAATCATTCAACTGCTTTATCAAGGCTTCAAGGTGTGATGATATGAGTAATGAGAGAGATGATGTGTCAATGGATGTGTCACCAATACTTGAGACATACTCCTTGAATTCTTGTGTAAGCTGGAAATTTTCAAAGTCTTCATCTTTTATTCTTGTATTCCAAAGAGTAAGTTTTCTTACAAATGCATTTACTCGGTATTGAGCACACAAATTAGTTGTTTCTGGTCCTTGTAGGGATGAGTTCAAAATTTTGAGATGAGAAAAAATATCAGCTAAGTAAGCAAGCTTTACTAACCATTTTTCATCGCTGAAAAAATGGGAAAGTTCATGTTTAACGTCCATTAAAAAAAAGCAACATTTCTGATCTCAATGAAAACAGCCTACTCAACACGTTACCCCAGGACAGCCATCTCACTTCGGTGTGGAATAGCAAAAGTTTTGTGCAGGGCTCCTACCTCTTCACACAAGTTTTCAAGTAATTTACTCTGCAATGGTCGACTCTTGACGTAGTTAACAACTTTGATAGCCTCAGTCAAAACGACGCAAGTCATCCGGCATTCCTTTAGCTGCCAAAGCTTGTCTATCTAAAAAAAATGCACCCAGTTTGCATTTGGCATTAACGTTTTCAACTGGCAATCAATCCGCTGTTTTTAACCAAAAGGGCTCTTGCATCATCACTACAAATTGAAACACATTTGTTCCAATCAATTTCAAATGGTTCAGTTGCCTCAATGAACACTTTAAAAAGAATTTCACTTGTGGCATGGTCTAGCAAAAGATTTGCATAATAATACAATTTTCCTTAATAGAGTGACCGCAATCATACCTAATAAAACACAAAAAACTGAGCACAGTTAGCAATGTCAGTTGATTCGTCGCATTGAATCGAAAAAAACGTGCTTTCTTTTATTTGCATCTTTAGCTGGTTCTGAACATCTTTCACCATGTCTGATATTCGTCGTGACGCAGTATCATTTGATAGTGTGATTTTTTTAGCTTGTCAGCTTCTTGAGGATTAATAATATTTGAAACCATATCGATTTTGGCAGGAAGAATTAATTCCTCAGCAATGGTATGTGGCTTCCCCACTTTAGCAATCTTTAGCGCTACCCCGTACGAAGCTTTGAGGGCATTTTTGCTAACATCAGTATGACTTTTAATATTTACCTGTTGACTGTGAAGGGACAGCAGTGTTTCTCTGGAAAAAACTCGACTGGTTTGTTTTTCAGCGCAGAATGCTTAGTTTCAAGATGACGTTTCATTTTTGAAGGTTTCATGCTTTCAACTGATAAAAACTTCACTACAAATAACACACGGCGGTTTGTTTTCAAGTTCAGTAAAACCAAACTGTAGATATGCATTATCATTCTTTCGGCATTTTGGTTTTGGGACTTCGGAACTACTTTTGCTACATAAAGCTTCTCTTTTTAAAAACTTATCCATTATTAATACTAAAACTTGAGTGTTCAATTTGAAGATCAAAGTACGCACTATTTCTCAAGACGTCAGGCAGTCGACTGGCACACTGGCACAGTGGCTTGTCGGTGGACGAATTGCGCCGTGCGATGGCTGCGCGCGCAGCTCCATGTCAGACTGTCTCCGCGGCTTTAAATACACCACGCGTCAGTTCTGTAAATACACTGCGCACAGTCTTTGCTTGCTTTGATATTGAAGAATTGAAAAATGATTAAAAATTACTTTCGTTAAATTTATTACCGGATTGTTTATTAATTATTAAGAAATTAGTCCTCACAAACGTTTTTTATATAGTTTTGAATTGTGTTTTTTATGTTTTTTTTTAAAACTAAATTATTGCTGTCTTTTTGCATACAAAGGCTTACTTTACGATGTTACAAGAAGGGGTCGCCAAAATTCTCAACCTAAAAAGGGGGTCGCAGCGTTGAAAAGGTTGAGAACCACTGCTGTAGAGCATTAACCTCTAACAGGTAATCAATTTTATATAATTTTATTGTATGAAGGAAGAGCTATGCATTTGAAAAATTAGGTGACGAAAATACTAAGCCAAATTTTAAATAATAGATCTGCAGAATTATTGCTTTTCTCAAAGCGATATAGACGAAAACATCCATGGTTTTAAAACCGATTTGCTAAAGAACGGTTGATGGTAAAGGATGATTTAATTAATTTGTAGTAATTTTCTAAACATAAAAGTAGATAAAGATTAGAGAACTTTGAATTCAGCTCCATTCAGGGAAATCAGTTCTATAACACAAATCAACCCTTCTCACCAAAGGTACGTTACAACACACAGGTATTAAGGCTCTTTTTGTTACAGTAAAAATAAATCCAATCTGAAGCAATTTTGTCTCAACAGGCGTAAACACATATTATTGTAAATTTAGATAACACTTTGGCTGTCAAGATTCTGTTTTATATTAAAACTAAACTCAGTCATGAAGATGAAAGTTAGGAAGTTATAAGAAAATTGTTCAATGCGAGCATCGCAACTTCCACTTGGAGATAAGGTTCTAAAGTAAGAAGTAAAACAATGGGAAACTTTGCCATACTTAGTATCAGGTTGTTATGTGCTTCTTCATGTCATCCTTACTGATTTATCAAATGAAATTCTAAAATATATTTGGGAATCTAATAAACTTTAACAATTATTTAGACTACTACTTGCGTATTTTTAAAAAGGTTTTATGGTTATTACTCGAGCCACGTTGGTTTCATTTTCGGCTACGCTAGCCTTTGTACAATGCCGTTAACAGGCATTTCTCATTAGGATCTCCTACGAATTTCAACATAGTTTCTACTATTTCCATCGAATAACAAACACTCAAATTGTAATTTATAATAATTTGAAAACATATACAAATTGATATCAAAATTGCCGTTAATTAAGGTCTTAGTGGAATATATTATACCATTTATATTCTGGACCAAATCATGTGAAGTTAAAATTCAAATTCAAAATTTGTTTATTCACATACACAAAACAATAACATAGTATACAGTACACTTCCATAATTTGAATGAATAATTCCCCATATAGACTATAGGTCTGTGTAAGGAAAGAGTCCGTAAATCAGTCTTTTCTTGATTTGCATTTGTATAGTATATTTTTAAATTCAAATTTACAAAATATTGGCTTAAGATTGTACAAAATTCATTATTGTAAAAATTATAGAATTCAAAATATTAGATACAATATTAGATACATATTAGATACATTATTAGATAATTCATGATGGAATTAAACAGTATCTTTCGGAAGGAGAAAGTTTTTCTACATCTTTAAAACTACATTAAACTGTAAAAAAAACGGAATGAAGTAGCCTAATAGAGGGACGTGAGAACAGCCAAATGTCTTGTAGCAGGTCGTTACCTGCACTATCATCGCGTAACGATTGCGATATCTTCTGTGTTACACTGTCTGTGGAATGTGACTACTGGGTTTGATGATGAATTTTCAAACTGATATGTGTATAAGCAACATACTACAAAGTGAACTTACGATTAAAAAAAAAATAATAAAAAATAAAAAAAATAAAAAAAAGATTGGATTCTACATTACTCATTATTAGTAAACCAGAGGAAAGTATTTATATGATTATTTGAACGATTAATTCAAGTTATTCAAATCATACATCTTTTTACCAAATATAAAACATACGAATTCTGTTCCGTTTCAATTAACTGACAGTATAAGGTTTATTTAGTGTATAATTAACGTTTAAATGTTTATGGGAAATAAAAATATTACAGTAGCAAAAAATTAAAGATAAACCCATATCGCTTAAACGACCCCAATCTCATCAAATCAAACGGGCGTTAATTTTAATATGATTATCGGCTTAAAAAGAGCGAAGCTTATTAATCTAAGGGTTGGATAAGTGTCATTACTATTCGTCAGTATTTTGAAATCGGGTTTACTTTGATACTTTTCATAAATAATCATTTCTATATAGGAAATATCGAGTTCAATGATTTGAGAATGCCACTCCATGGGATTTGGTTAAGCTTTAGTGAACATTTTTATATTAGTGTTATGGGTAACCATGATGGCAACAAAAATATCTCAAAACTATTACATTTTTAAACATACTAGCACATATAGCTTTAGACTGTAAATTTAGCACGTATTTTGTATTTAATTTATATTTTATTATTTATATTTAAATTTATTATTTGACACGTAGTGAAGCGAACACCTTATTATTAGCTATTTCCATAAATGTTAACTACATCAATTTAAATATTTTAATGTTCACAGACTTCAAGATCTGCAACAAAGATCTATTGCATCTTTTTAATTATCACATGAAATATCAACTGGTACAAACATTCAAGAGATTGACTTAGAAATCTTATAATAAGCATCTTAAAATTCAATACCATTTTGAAAACAATTCTGAAAATCCCGAGGCAGCATTAAACATATTTTTTTCTTTTTTTTAAAAGTAATTAGCTAACATCTCATAAACTCCTCTAACTAGTAAAGCGTAGCTAGATTGGCTTTCAAATGTAAACTTGTTTTTGAAATTCTATAGCGGAGTTATCTCCTGTTCATTGAATCAAGTTCCGGGATATATATTAATGTGTGAACAGTTAAATGCTAGTTCTTTTTCATCCAGAATCACGTTTAATCCATCGAATCTTCTAAATTCTGGATAAAGATATATTGGTGACAAAGGGCGTCAATAATCAAAATTCATACGTGTACAATTTTGGGTTAAAAACACCTTCGCACCATATAATATACCCCTGCTGTAGGTATTCGGAGTAACGGACAATTTAGGTGGATACCAATTTAAGGAGTTCCATTGAAATCAGGATTTTGAACAAATCAAAATTAACTTCCTAACTTCTATAAACTTCTACAATATTAATACTTGAAATTCGTCACCTGCAATGGTGAAACAAATAACATACGTTTCCCCTTTTACGACTTTTCGTCCAGGCCTATGTTACTTTTATAGCCCACCCAGCTGAGTTACGTTTTTTATTGCTTGTGTTGTTTTATCAGTGAGAAAACTTTACGTCTTAGGGCTATTTCACCCCATTTTATTCTATTTTATTGTGGACTATAAATAAATCATCGTATTTTGCTCGCCTGTAATTTAAACCTGAAGAGTTGACATCTACATTGATTTAATTTAACTTTTATTTAATCGTATGAGTAATCACACCTTTGCTGGAGGCTGCAACTTTCTGAATAGGTTGCCGTGGACAATGAATACCGGGATGAATTATTGTTTTTTAATTTATTCGAACTGTCAAATGTTTGCCAGAGATATTTGTTGAAGACATTTGGTAACTCAATGATAATAATATTTGACGATTGCAATATTCGGGTATCTGGTGCAGTGATCTAAGATAAGATAAGAGTGTCGGGGCCACGTCGATGCCGATAAATACTTAATGATATGTAAAAGTTTGAGTACTTCTTAACGAGAGGAGGACTGTGATGATGATATTTCTCTTGTTCTTGAGCCATTTTTAAATACTGTTCTGATATTGCCGGCAGTCATGTTTATTTTAATTGTAGCCTATTGTCTAAAATACCACAACGAACCATTGTCATTAATACAGAATATACTATTGTAATATGGAAAACGTTACGATTCACTTGAACCCATCCGTTGTTAAAATGACGTTTGCTTAATTTCAGAGAGATCATAGTTTAACAGTGTCAAAATTGGTAATGCTACCAATATAGAATAAGATGCTAATCAACCATGTCTGACTAATCTCATTGTCACCGACGCAGTGCATCCCAGTAGGTCTTTCTACTATAGTATTTTAATTGTTGCATTAGTTAAACCTAGATACTAATAACCACGACATAAAACATTTTAAAAACTTTTATTTTACTAAGAAAAAATATACAAAACACATTTTTTATTTATCATATTAAGAATTCACAATTTAGAAGAATGGCAATGCTGACAGATAACAGCCAGAATGATACCTCATTAATTACAGTGATTCAATTAGATACTGTATATCCAGCATAGTTTACCATTTTCAATTCACCTCTTATATTTTTTGAATTTATTTTGTAATTTATTTTTAAGAAATATACTGGCATACAAAAAATATGTGTAGGGTATTTTATCTCTATATGAGTTAGAAACTACTACCTGTTTCAAGTTTTAAAGCACATCAATTCATTACCTAAAAAAAATAAGAAATGTTATCATTGGTTTATTACATAATAAAAAAACATTCTAAATGTCATTAAATTCTTTCCATTTCCAACTTTTTTAATACACTGTTATTGTTATGTTGTATCAAATAGCAATAGAAAAATTAACACTCTGTTATTCAATATTTGGAACCACATATTTATTTGGATATTACAAAGAAATGTGGTTTTATAATAAACGAGAATGTTAACTCTCTTTGCTAGGATACCAATAATTGGCAATCTTCTGTAGCTTTGAACAAACGTCAAAACCAACTCCCCTTCTCATGGAGTAAAAACCCATTATTGGTTACGAATCGATGTAAATATATAAGGCATAACAAGATTCGTTGGAAACTATTTATTGAATGCTTTGACTTATCAGATGTTGAATTGAAAAAACAAAGGAAATTTTACTTTTTGTTTAAAATTCGGTATACCAAGATTAAACGCACGTCATACTCCGAGTCAGAGTTGGATGCTTCGCTTTTGCCACAAAGCGGACAATATCTTGACCTTGGAGACCACAGTAGACCGATTGTTACCATTTTAAATTTCTGTACACTTGGCATACAGCAGTGTCGATAGCTAAGCGATCTAAGACCTCGAACTTTAGTTAATCTGCAACATCTCATAGTTAGCTACACATACATGAGTTAATCTAAGTTTACATGGGTATGTAAATTTAAATCGTTAATTTAAATATTAAAAATCGAATTTAGGTCCATTTTGGACATTAATTTCAACATTCATGTTGTATATTTCATCTATATAACGAACATGGTAAGAAAAACATTTAATGATTTCAAGTATATTTAATTAAGCCCTACTATTAAAGAATGAAAAAAAATCTGCATAACCATGGTAAGATAATGTCGACTTGTAAGTTGTATTAAGGTTTACTTAGGAAGGAATAGTTTTGCGGCAAATACTGTGCTAGGTGTATTCCAGACAGACAAATGTAAATTGATTCTGGTTCTGACAGATAGCATTAAGGACACGATAGACTACAACTTGTTGAGAAAACAGTTCACAACTAGGTCTTACAAAGAAGATGCAGATTTTATACACCACCGAGGGAAATACAGTTTCAATTAACCTAGACAGCACTGTTGTCTAGGTTAATTAATTAAACATAACTAATAAAATAAACATAAATATAACTAAACATAAATGAATTCTAGGTTGTAGAAGTACATAAAATAGGATAATATTATCTTAGCTCTAATTAACCACACAAACCTGAACGTTATGACATTATATCGCTCAGGAAACAGACAAAATATCTCTTATGTCTGTCTGTCGAAAAGATATCTAACGAAACGAGCTATGGATTGAAAATTGTTCAAGGCATTTCATTCCTATATAGGCAAGATTGAGTTCGATAATAGTTCATGTCACCTTACTGTAATTTGGATAAGCGTTAGCGAAGCCCTCCATCAGAGTGCCGGCAACTTTTTTTGTATCAGCCCGCATAGTTACTCCAGAACGAGTTAGGCTACGTAATTCAAATTGCATAGAATTTCATTTCTGCATGTGTGAGGTTCCTAATTTTATTCTTAGAAATGTATAATCCAGTTGTTGTGTATCGTATTTTTATCACATTATAATTTCTATAATAATGAGTTTTAGGAATAATATTTTGTCACATTAAACATACTGTGTAACCACCTCATACTACTAACGTCAGTAAACAATTTGACGTTATTTCTTATACCAGCCTAAAGACTGTTAATGATTATTATTTCTATGGATATTTAACGATAAACCAAGTAACTATACATGTAACCATCTATTTTTGAACACACAGTTCAAATAGTAGAAAATACTTCAAAGTTTCTAACTTTATATCTCGGTAAAATTATTTTCATCTTCATTTATTCAGTAATCAGTGTACCAGTGGAAAATTAGGTTATCTACTGAGTAGAGAAGCAACGAAGTCAAGCGACCAAGTTTAATTACTTTTGTTACCAAGAACTGGCGGAATAACAAATTTTCAATTTAAGTTATAAATCATTGTATTGTCCACATTGAAAACATGAGTTACCTTGATACTAATGTTTCCTCTATGAGGGTGCTTTGTTCTTTAGAAAAGAAAATAATTATAGACATACTATATAAGTATGTTGAAACAGTCTATAACTTATCTACACTTTGTGGACATTTTCACTGTTCCTTTACGATGAAATTGTTATTAATAATAACGCTTACAGATAAAAAAGGTACCGTAATAATTACTCAAGATTAATAGCATATCCTATTCTTATTCTCGCCTCTCACATTACAATCTGTTTAAGATTCTGGTTATGATGATTAGCTAATTTGGCGCACGTAACACAAAACTGTCATTGCCGTCAGTGACAGAGCTGCACTGTCACTGTCACTATGAGTTAAGGTTATGACGTAGTTGCTGTAATTGTACAGCGACTGCTGGAGACACAGGTACACATTCCTAAGCACTGCCTTGCAGATTCATAAAATTATTAATGTTGAGTTCAAATTGCGACCTTTAATTAGAAGTGTAAGTTAAAAGAGTTTACAGCTTAAAAAATAATGTAATGATTGTATGAATTGAAAAATGTATGTTTGATCGTTAATAATAATCCTAATGCATTTGATAAAAAAACTTAATGTCTACTGGAAATGAATTTAACGTCAGCTGAGTGAATAAACTTTGAAATGATAAAGGCTGCCTAATATGATGCTATTACTTTTTTATCATCAATATTCAGGTTCATTTGAATACGAATTTAAAATTATTTCAGTTTATTCATAACCGCATTTACAATCAGTTAATAAATCACGATAGAGAAGAACTGTAGGAATAATTCTCTCTCTCTCTCTCTCGTGTTTTTTTATATTTACATAACATTTCAGTATGAAACTATATTTTAGTGTTCAATTATTCTCTATAAAGACTCTTATGTACTAATACAAAACTCCTAAAGAACAGCGATGTAGTATATTGCCTGCTTTCTCCCACAGTTACAAGATATCTCTGTTTCCAAACTGCGGGAAACACAACATTCTCGTCCTTTTCTGTATTACACAACCATTTTTTATGAGAAATAAACGTCACAAACCAAATAAATATTTCGTTTAAATTGTTCCAGCTTCTCTAAAGCCATAAGGTCTAGCAACCCTCCCCTCCCTCCCCTATCTCTTTCTCTCTCTCTCTCTCTATCCATCTCTCTCACTCTCCTTTTCCTACCTCCCAATTCTCTGTGTGTTTTTGTATGTACACTGCAATAAAATGAAGCTAACATTAAACTCATTTGAAATAAACAAGAGTGTTTTTGTTATATTAGTAACCGTTTATAAATCTAAACATAGACAATTATAATAATATAATTGTTACATATACTAATATAATTTTTTTTTAATTTTAATTTTAACCATATAAATCTTGTTAGTTTTACTCAGCTGGTATTTTGATTTTAAAATTGTTGATTCACACTCACTGATGATTGGCATCTTCGATGTCGAAAAGGCCAGGTGAAAAATACACAAATTATTGGAGAATTGTGAGTTTTCTTTTGTAAAATAATAGAAAAAAATAGACAATTATGTTATAATTGTAATATGTAAAAACTGAAACGTCCTATACAACTGTGTAAAAATACATAATATTGATTAAAGCAAGTTGTTGTTAATATAAAACCGTTAGCGTTGGTAAAGCAGTTGCCACAGTTCTCAAGCTTAAATCATTTTCCCCGCACAAGGTATGTTTCCTGCATGACTTCCACTAGCACTTTGTCACTGTCAGATATCAGCGACTGCTTTATTGCGATAAAAATATTTTTATTAAAAATTTAAGCAAAAAAATAAATCATAAAATGTATTCTTTATAATATGCACAAGCTTCGACGAAAAAAACATGCAATTTTGATAGTCTATATAAACACATTATACTGTAATGATAAATTAAGTGTGGGAGTTATATTCAAAGTCTTTAGATGTCATCATGTGACTTTTGATCCATCTAACTAGGGAAGTGAAACATTAATGATCCACTGTGACTATTGAATTAATGATTATAATTATAACCACGATGATTTTAATAACTAAATGTCTAAGGGCAATCCGTATACGCAAAAATCTTGATAGAAACGTCTTAGAGACTTGAAAGATGGTACATAGGTTCCTTTTGTTCCAAAAAAGTATTTTTGGTGACTTTCAGGTCAAAAGTTTAAAGAGCAGCCAGTTTACCTGTCCAAATAACCACCTATACAGTAACGCTCGGTAAGTCCTAGCGATTTGAAACTTGAGACATAAATTCATCTTAGTACTAAAAAACAAAAATTGTTGTTTTTGTAAAAAATAAACTGACAGTCCGTCCATCTGTTCGCTACCTCTTTCGATACATTTTTTTCCGATTACTTGGCTGTATCGATTTATTTAAGTTTATCAGTTGTAACATGGGTGGAAATAATATATCTTTAACTGCAGTGAATATTCAATTTTTTTCCTCTTAAAAGTACCAAATCATCATTAAAACAACATTAATTAACTCCATTTCACATTCCACTTAGTGCACCATCTGAAATCTAGGTGTCTGTCTGATAATAAAACTATGTAAAAAAGTTAATTTTTCAGCTTTGTCGCCTGACGATGTTTTTGGGTAAATTCAGGCACAAAAATAACTCTATTTTTCTGTGACAGAATCAGATTCCAGACGATGAAACTATTTATTATAAGAAGGTAAACCGGAGCTAAACACAACATTCAATTCGAATCAACCCTTCCCATCATATGTACGTTATGTGAAGACAACGTTGCTGAAAAGCTGTTGAATAATAATGAAAAAAGCAATTACATAAATTAAAAATACTGTGATTTAATAAGAGAGTATTAAAGTTGTAAAATAAAACATCCTAGCTAAACAAGAAGCTTGTAATAAATTTAGACAAACCATTGTAAAATATTGCAGGGTAATGTAATAATATGGATCGGATCCACGAGAGCATCTGATAGTAAATAGAAAAAGGGAAAACATAGAAAATAAAATAAGAACTGCAATCTTTGGTTTTACTTTGTGGTAAATAACATTATTTTGCTCCGAAATCCCCGAGGTGACATGTACCTTTGATAGTATGTGTTACAAAAGGTAACTCATACAATGCTATAAACGTGAGGCACGATAATATAAGTGAGCACTCGAACATATTTGGAGTGAGAGGTCAGGTAGCAAATATTTAAACGGTAACAATGGAAAGTTTCTTGGCTCAACCCTATCCTCAGACCTCAAAACTAACTGGAAACATATCCCCAGAACTCAGCCCACCACGTTTGCATGAATGGTTTGTGTCCAAAGTAACTAATATAACCAAGGTTTTACCAATGAATACAAAGGTTTGTATTCATTGGTTTTACTGAGAATAATGTTTTGATTTTGAAGAATGTTTTATCTTTTGTTTGTAGATGTGGTACATTGTTATATTACAAATAAAGTCTATATTTGATTTACAACGAGCAAATTTGTAACAATAAAGTATTTAATAAAAGATATGCAACCAGTTTAGTTATAAAAAAATCACATTATTATAGCATAATGTTACTGGAATGACTTATAACACATAAGTGCACGGCAAAATAAATCATCAATAGGTAGCTCACAGTAAAGAGGAATTCCAACACATCATGTTAAAACCAGTGATTTAATAACAGGAAAGGGGTCAAAGTTGAAACCACTTCATTCCAGTTATTATTTCCGAGAAACATGTTTGCTGTCTTTATTCTTGTAACCACTTCAGAATTATTGTACGACATTGTATTCTTTGTTTAAAGTTCTCGTCAAAGATGGATTTTAAACATAATAATATACAACAAATGCATCAGTTTAACACTTATGGAAAGGTGCCTTTCCAAAACAAATTCATTACATCTTTACTTTTCAGTTAGAAAAGGGTGTTTCAAGGCTTAAGAGGT